>NC_056744.1:1699990113-1700290113 GCF_019279795.1 Protopterus annectens | reverse complement strand
AGGAGTTAGTGATCTTCTGGGAGGCCTTAAATTTTTAGCCCCTCTAAGATACTGTTTTAGCAGAGGATGAGAAAAGATGGGAGGCTCCATGTTGTAATGAGCCGAGATGGCAGAGGCATGGATTTTTATTGAAGAAAAAGATAGGCCCTTGTCAAGCATCTCAGTCAAGTACTGTAAAATCTGAGGAATATTTGGTTTTGCTGTGTCCGTTCCTTGTGCTTGGTTCCAAGCACAGAATCTCTTCCATTTATCAGCATAAGATTTTCTAGTACTAGACCTTCTGGCTTCCAAAATGACATCCATCACAGATTTACTGAGAGGTGATGTTTGAATAATTACAAGATCAGCCATGCTACAAGGTTCAGAGTTTGGAGCGGAGTGTGCAGAATTTGATTGTTCTGCTGAGACAGTAGATGAGGTATTTGAGGCAAGTACCAAGGAGGGAACTGAGACATATTCCTTAGAATTGGGTACCATTGCTGGCGAGGCCAGTCTGGAGCAATTAGGATAATTTTTGGTTTTTCCTCTCTGACCTTTAGTAAGACCTTGGAGAGAAGATGCAGAGGGGGAAAGGCGTAGACTGATAGTTTTTTTTCCAACTGAAGGATAGGGCATCCACTTTCCATGCTTGTCTGTGATAAGTCCTTGTGCAGAATTTGCCCAGTTGATAATTTTGGGGGGGGAGGCAAATTGATCTATGTCTGGGCTCCCCCATTTCTGTGTTACCATGCTGAAGATTTGTGGATCCAGTTTCCACTCGTGCAGGTCCATAAGATTTCTGCTTAGGTCGTTTGCCAGAGTATTTTGCTTTCCTGGCAGGAATTGAGCTTGAATATGTACTTGGTAAGTCAAGGCTGTGTTCCACAATGCCATGGCTAGTCTGCAAACGGGGTAGGAATGTGTACCCCCCTGCTTGTTTATGTACCACATAACCATGGTGTTGTCCGTCTTTATCAGTAATTGTCCTGGATGAAGTAAGTCCTTGAAGGCTGTCAAGGCATTCGGAACAGCTAGTATCTTTCTGGTTGATATGCAGATGCATTTGTTTTGGGCTCCATATGTCCTGAATGCATCTCCCCGCCAGGTGGGCCCCCCCAAGCATAGTCTGATGCGTCTGTAGTTAGGGTTTGGGTGGCAGGGGGTAGATTGAATGACAGTCCCTTGTTTTGGTGACGTCTCTGCCCACCAAAGAAACTCCTGTTGTAGGCAGGGAATGAGAGGAATCATTGTTTCCAGACTGTGACAATGTTGACTCCATAAACTTATTAGGTACCATTGAAGTTTCCTCATATGCAGTCTTGCATATGGAATTAGTAGAATGCAGGATGCCATGAACCCCAAAGCCTGCAGAATTTGTCTTGCAGATAACTGGGTTTTTGTTGCCATCTGTTTGAAATATATTGTCAGTTGCCTTTGTTTGTCTGGCGTAAGGTAAGCCATCTGGGCAATTGTATTCAAGCTTGCACCCAGGAATGTAATTTTTTGAGAGGGTACCAGCTGTGATTTCTTTTCATTTATTGTGTAACCTAGGCATGTTAGAAGACTTTTTACAAATGCCAGATGTTGAAATAGAATGTCCTTGTTCTCTGCTTGAATGAGACAGTCGTTCAGGTAAGGATAAATTTGTATGCTTCTTTGTCCGCAGAATGCAATTACTGGTGCCAAGCACTTTGTAAAGACCCTGGGAGCAGTAGATAAGCCAAAGGGCAGTGCAGAGAATTGGTAATACATAAAACCTGCCTATAAGCGGAGGTATCTTCTGCAAGATTCCCTTATTGGGATATGCAGGTATGCCTCTTAAGTCTAGAGACACTAACCAAGAGTTCCTGCCCTGCATAGGCAGTAGCTGTTGTAAAGTCAGCATTTTGAATTTTGGAATGTCCAGGAATGTGTTCAAAATTGATAAGTCCAGTATTGGATGCCAGGCATTGTCTTTTCTGGGTACCAGGAACAGTCTTGAATAAAAACTTTGTCCTTTCTCCTGTTCTGGTACTGGTTAAATAGCCCCCATATCCATGAAGGACCTAACTTGTTTCTGAGCGTCTGCCCATTGATTTTGTGGCAGATCTGGCCAACCGTTTGGGACTGGCAAAGTATGGAAATTAAATCTGTACCCCTGGGTTACTAGGTTTAATACCCACTTGTCCTGGGTAATTAACTGCCAATTCTGAGCATGAAGTGCTAATTTTCCCCCCAAGGGGGCTGCCAAAAGATAAGCGCTTGGTGATGGTAGAGGGAAGTCATTGAGACTGCTTACTGTAGGGCTGTCCTTTGTTTCCTCCAGATTTGGAGGTGGAGGTACCCCATTGCTTTGACCTGTAAGAACCCTGTGATTGGTATCTAGAGCACCTGGATTTGCCTTGAGAGGCTCTTTTGGACACAGGAAAGGACCAATTTTTAGTAGGCCAGTGCCTACTGAATCTGGGTGGCTGCACTTGTAAGAAATCTTTTACAGTTTGCACAGATTTAGCTTTGTCTTCCATTTTCTTTAAAACCTCTTCTGCCTTATTACCAAACAGAGTATCATGCTGTAAAGGGGCATCCAACAATTTAGCTTTAACATGATCAGGCAGATTTTGCTCCTTGAGCCAGGCATGCCTTCTAATCACAGATCCAGTAACTGCTGCCCTGCAAGAGGCCTCCAAAGAATCAAAACCACATTGCAAAGTATGCTTTCCAACCTGTTCTGCTGCATGCAATAATTCCTGCAATTCTTCATTTTCCACACAATCAGAAATCAACATAATTTTCTGTTTCAATAAGCCCACAACATGCTGTTGATATTTAAGTATATGAAACTGGCAGTTTAAGGCACTAATTGCCAAGGTTGCAGACATATAAAACCTTCTTTCCCCATCTATCCAGCGTCCTGGAATCTCTATCAGAGGGAGTAGGATTTTTGGCTGTAGAGGGCTTTACACCTTTGGGACCCTGTGAGAGTTTCAGGATCAGCAGCAGGATTTTTGAATAGACATTTGTGGGAGTCAGGAACCTTGAAATATCTGTCTGGCTTACTAGGAGCCGGAGGTAGGGAATCAGGAGCCATGCTTGATTCCGAAAACACATCAACAATGTCTAATACAGGAGGTATAGCCAAAGGCCTATGCTGAGGAAGAAGAAAATCCCTAGGCCTCTTTTTTGATTCAGAGAAATCCTGACTCTCCCAATGAAAATGTTCCCTTAAAGTATGCAAGGTTTCTCCAAAAGAATAATCCTCAGGAGGAGATGCAGATGGGATGGATTCTTCTGCATCTGAATACTCATAGGGTGATATACAAAATTCCTGATCAGAAGATGAATCAGCAAAAATAGAAACCTGATCTGAAAATTCATAATCAGTGTCTTGCCTAGGCCTCTTAGTGTGTGTGTGTGTGTGTGTGTGTGTGTGTGTGTGGGGGGGGGGGGGGGGGGGTTGGGAACCCCTGATCAAGGTAATTAAGTCCTCGGCCATTTTGATCATCTGTTTTTTAGGCATAGGGGCCTGAGCACATGGCTCATGCATTGGTTTTTTAGGACTTAGATGTTTTTGATCTTGATTTTGAAGCTGGCATCGGTTTTATATAAAAATGTTGAGGCCTGAAAACACCCTCAGAAGCCGGTGCCTGCTCAGCGGCTCCGGACCCATCCAAGGGAGAGACATCCGCGGGTTCAATACTCTGAGAATCTCGCGCATATCAGACTCCGCATGGGTCTCGGTAGAGGCCTGCGACTCAAAAGTAGCGGGTATCAGGGGCTGCGAAAGCTCCTCACTGAGTACCGGCGAACCCGTGACTGGCTTAGGAGAAGCTTCATCGGTTTTGGACCTAGACGGTCTGTCTCTGTCTTTTTCTTTGCGTTTTTTGTGAACTCCGGTAGTCGGATTGCTAACCGACAACGTTTCAGGGTAATTAAATCTGGATCCAAAATATTTTGAAGCAAAAATATACCGACACTTAATAGTGCGTTGGTTAAATCTAACACAAAACTGACAGCAAGGCACGTTATGATCTGGGCCTAGGCAAAGAATACAGTACAAATGAAAATCCTTATGAGGTATTTGCTTCCCACAAGTAATGCAATTATTAACTTTTACTGACATCGGTAAGGAGCAAGAAAAAGTTTCCCCAATAGGGTACTTAGCTTTAGTTGAAGACTTCGGTTCTGAAACTCGAATGCAAAAATTTCAGGAGTCGGCCGACCGGCACTTGCAAACTGCTTCTGCTTCGGGTACCGCGCGGCAAGAAAGACCGAATAAAATGGCGTTGGCTGCATGTTTTATGCCCCTGACGACCTGACATCATGGAAGAGGAGAGAGCAACCGATGCAGGACCCAAAACTTTGTTATTCAGGCTGACTGAGGGCAACCTGCCAGCAGATTACCCAAATGTAATGACTGCAACAGTGAAACACGAAGAACATCTGGAAGCTCTGTTTTATGGTTTTGAATAGCAGGACACAAGAAATGAAAATACACAGGTCAGGCATATTTTTCAACCAGATGAGAAGGTGTAGATAGCAATTAATAAATAGTGGAAGGATATTATCTGCATGGGGTAAGGACAAGAGTTAAATGGGATAAAACTGATCTGTCCAGTAGAACAAAGTGGTTTCGGATTACCAGATCTGAAGGGGTATTTCATAGCACACAGTTAAGACTCCAGTACTTAGTACAAGCAACAAGATACCATTCAAAGTGGAAAGAAATAATGAAGAAACTGGTAAGCTCAAGAAATAAAGGAGAGACTGGGATTTTGGATGCAGATTCTTAAGGAGAATAACAATAGCCATACAGAATATTACATTCATAAAGCAGAAGAACGTATTCTAAGAACTAAACCAACATGGGAATGGAGAAAGGAGATTCTGCCAATAGATATGACTGCAATTAGAGGTACAGAGAATAAGTAAGAGGGGGCTGGAATTTACTGGAGAAAACTGGTGCTGTTACCGTTCTCTCTCTAAATTATTTGTTCCCAACACCTTGTTCCTTTGCCAGCTTCCTCCAGTAAATTCTATCCTGCCTATTCTCTGCATCACTAATTACAAGTCAGCCCCCCATCAGCTTTTTGTTACTATATCTACATAAATAAACCGCACGTGTTAGCTTAATAACATGGCTCCTAGCATATTGACAAATGCTCAGTATTCTCTATATTTAAACTTTTTCAACTATCACATTTGATATGGTAAATTTTTTGTTTATACTACTCTCCTTTAGTCCACTGAAAAATGTTTATGGCTTTGTTAATTTCTCATTTTTTTGTCTTCCATGCTGATTGGGAAATTGTTTCACAAGCTTTGGTTCTATGCCTTGGTCAACAATTTCAAATAAATAAACAGATTACCATCTCTTCCTGTCTTGCTTATTACTCTGTCTTTTCTGTGCAATTTATACCTCATTATTACCATGTCATACCCTATTTGTCTTGTTGTCTCCAGCCTCTATAAGTCTGCTGCACCTATATGAGTGCATATGCTGAGGATGTTACAATATTTGTTTAGCATTTTTGATTGTCACAACTTATGTATTCTCCTTGGGGTTACTTTGATTGTAGCATCCTATGCTTGTTGTTTTTTAGATGATGTATTCTCTGTAACTAGTGGGGCTCACCTCCACCCCCCGGCCTCCACTGAAAATGGGTAACCCAGTCAGACTATCCTGGTAAACAAAACACAAAATAAATAAGATTAGTGTTATTTTGGGAAAATATTCTGAACTGAGACTTGAATATGGAAGTATATTTATAGGTTCACAGGTGTTTACTAGGGTAACAACCACAAGGGCCTTTTTAAGCTTAGCCATGCATCCCAAATTTCTGACAAGTTCTGATACTCTTGCTTAGTGTAAGCATGGGCCTGGGAGATGAACCATTTTTTTGTGTGTAAATAACATAAATTTGGTTTTGCTGGGGTTCAGAGAAAAGTGGTTATTGTATAAACATGCATCTACAGTAGTAAATGCTGACTAGTATGTCGGGTGTGGTGTTAGAGCATATAATGGTAGAGTCATCTGCATATTGTATAAGTGACCCCTGGCTGAATGAGGAGTGAAGATGCTTAATAATAATACTAAACATGAGTGGCCCTAATATAGAGCCTTGGGAACACCAGCAGAGGTATAAAGACATGGTGAGAGAGAATTTTGCCATCAAACTGCTTGCTGTCTGTCAGACAAGTAACTGGAAAGCCAGTGGAGAGAGCGGGTAGCTAGTACAGTGTTTCAGAGTTGAGACAGGAGTGAAATACCATATTAAAGGCTTTAGACAAGTCTAGAAATAGGGTGGATACAAGTTTTCCTGAGTTGCTGGCCTTACTATGTCCAAGAAGGATATTAATGTGGTTGTAATGCTATGACGACAGGTCTGAATCCATGTTGGGTTGGAGAAAGGATGTGGTTCTTGAGGAGGAAATGCAGAAGTTGCATGTGTACACATTTATCAAGAAGCTTAGATATTGGAAATACAATAGCTATAGGTCATTAGTTTGAGATATCAGTCGAGTTGCCACCCTTATGGATGGGTATGATAAAGCTCTTTTCCAAAGTTTTTGGACGTATGACTCTTGGATGGACTTGCTGATTAGTATACTAACAGGGTAAGCAATGGCTTCTGCAGCGAGTTTTAGATATTCAGTGGAGAGCTTGTCTGGTGCATTAGAGCTGGGTTTTAGCTTGAAGAGTAGCCTTTTTATAGTGGAAGTTGGCATTCTAGTAAATGAGAAAGTGGATGAAGCATTCATTGTTGATTCATTCAGGGGTGAGGTAGTGGAGGTGTGGGAATGAGAGAGGTGGGCTATTGTGGTTGATCCAGTATAATTTGTGTTGGGAGTGTAGTTGTGGAAAGTTAGCAGTAATGTTAATTATGGAATTTAGCAGTAATGTTAATTATGGAATTTATGAAGTGTGAGCTGAAGATATTAGCTACGTATATAGGTGTGGACATGGGCTGCTTTTTGTACTAGGGTTGAGAAGTGATCCTATAGATGTACATAATTTTTGGGGGATTTTGGTTATGATTTGTTTGTAGTTTTAAGTATATATAATTTCTTGTCTTTGGATACTAGCTTTTTACTTGTTTATGAAGCTGTTTGAATCTCAATAGGTCTGCGGGGTTATTGAGTTTGCCTCAGTTTCCAAGTTTTATCTCTAAATAGTATTGGTGCTTTAGTAGATTTGGTTAGCCATGAGGCATGGTTAGACTTCATCCTTTTTATCCTGGGAGTGCAAGACTGTCTAATATCTCAAGAAAGGTTGTATTGAAGTGTTCCAGTGCATCATCTAGAGGAAGAGATTTTAAATTAGACCAATTCATATTTTTTAGTGTGTTGGTGAATGTCTGTGGATTAAAATGTGTAAGATTCCTAACATGTTTACAGTGATGCTGTTTGTGGAGGGAGGGTGTTGATCAGTGAGCAAAGGTTGGGAGGTGGTTACTTAAAGCAATGGTACAGTCAGAAACCAATATCCAGTCAAGAATGGATCCTTCCATGCTTCTGCTATTATATCTTGTTGGAGAACTGATAAGTTGAGTGAAATGAAATAGGTTTATACTTGAGGACGGAAATGTAGAACAAACATTTAGCCAATTAATGTTTACATTGCCCAGAATGTTGGTTTCATTTTTAATGTTGTTACAGAACCAGGATAGTATTTCTTCCAGTACTGGTATGTTATTACAAAGGGGAATATAAAGGACTATGATTTTTTGACTTATTTAGTTTTAGGAAGGAGATCAAAATTTCAGCATTAGATAATTGCTGGATGATATCACAGTATGGGAATACAGTATAGTTATTAGAGTAAAGGAGTGCTACTCCTTTTTTGTGGGGTCTATCAGTCCTTATTGTACTGTATCCTAGAGGTAGGATTTCTGAATATTTTATATTTGGTTTAAAGCAGGCCTCTGTGGCAGCAATGGTATCAGGTTTATTGAGAGCTATCCAGGCATGAAGGTCTGCAGTTTTGTTGTGAATACTCTGCAAGCTTAGTGTTACTATATGTAGGGATTTACAGGAGTTAAGAGGGTTGGATGTCACAGGAAGGGTAGAGAGGTGGGACCAGGATTGGGGTGTACATCTCCACAGAGGAATAAGGTTGAGAATATTGGAGAGAGGAGAGAGGGGTTTTGTATTCTTATTTAAGTGTCAGTGTTGTATAGAGAACAGCGGGGAGAGTTTATTGATGTAATGTAATGAATATTTTATTTATTTTATTTTACATTTGTTAACCGGGGGTGTCTGACTGAGCCGAAAAGACCCTTTTTCAGCAGAGGCCCAGGGAGAAAAGCTCCACAAAGAAAAATTACAGATACATTTAGTTATTTAGACATGATCAGTATACACACAAATTACAACAGACATATTTTAAAGTGGTATGCAATTTAAAAATAAAGGTAATTAATAGATTTGAGGTGTACTGCTGAAATTTGGAACATGGGTATAATATATGCATAGTACACAGGTACAGTACATACACTGCAGATTAGCCAGTGTTTGTGAGTAAAATTGAAACTATTAACAAGTACTCTAGGTATGTGTACCTCATCCGCTTTCACTAGCCTGGGGAGCAATCATGGCACTGCCAACTTTGCTTGAGATGTCGCCTGATGAGGTCTTTAAATGAGGCTTTGGATGATGTGTTTTGAATGCTAGTGGGGACAGAGTTCCATTTTTTAGCCACTGAACTACTATATAGTGCATCTCAAAACCTATTGTAGCTGTTGGAGACTTCTAGTAGTAGTTTACTTGATGATCTAAGAGAATAGACTTGATAGTAGGAAAAATGTGTATTCTGCAGAAGAGTATTGGAGTTATATGTATGAGGTAGGGTGATATTTCTGAATAGCTTTCAGATGGCATTGAGAGGAGGACGGTTACAGAAGAAAGAAAAGTAATGTGAATTAGAGGGAGACATTATCAAGGGTGCTACAAACTACCAGTTGTTAGCTGTGTAATGTGATTTAGTATGATATGACTGAATTGTTTGGAGTACAGGGTGGGGTTGAGTTGAACTAGCACAATGTGAACTGATTGTTTGAAGTGATGGGTTGAGTTATGGGATTTAAGTTTATGTGAAGTGGGTAGGTGGCATTTGGGGGTAGGGGAGGGGAGCAGAGTGAGACTGAGCCTGGGCATACACAGCCTGAAAAAAAAAAAAAAAACTATCAATCACCTAACTGGAGGCAAGTACCAGAATTCACAAGCACTAATATGACTTGTAAGAAACTAAGGGGAGGAAATTATGCAGTTATGTCCCTGGCAGTGTGTATTCCACTAACAAATGAAATTTAGATGCTAAGGTAGAAGTTTACATTTTCTTTAGTTTTTGCTTTAAAACAATGGGTTTCAGTAGTGGAAAGACCTATGTTTACTGGCAGAATGGAGAGTCACTATTCAATGAATTCTTGCAGGGTCCATGCACGCTATCACAGTTGGATGTTTCTGTGAGCTAGAGACTCTGATAATGAAGGGGAGCACAGTCACAAGGTCAGCTGTGTAGTAAGGGAGCTGTAAACGAATCTGAAAGCAGTTGTTACTGGGTGAGACAGTATTCTGGGCGAATAATTGCATAGCAAGCTATAGATAACATTACAGCATTAGATAGCTAAACGCTTGGCCAAGAACCACATACAGTTGTTGTTGTTTGTCTTTCGGCTTTTCCTGGTTAGGGGTTGCCACAGCGGAACTCCGGTCCGCTAATGATTGGCAGTAGATTTTCACGGTGCCGTGTTGCCAGCACGACGCCCAACCTTCAACGAAGGCACACCCATTCACATGTCTTTCGGAATGCCACTCGACCCACGGGGAGGACATGCAGACTCCACACAGAAGGCACTCCCCGCACTCAAACCAAGAATCGAACGGGAAGAACCACATACAGTATGCAGTACTAAATCAAATGCAGGAACTGAACCTACTTCAACATACATGCAAGTAATGAAGCAGAGCTTAACATTAATTAAATTTGTCAGCACAGCACTCATCTGGTCAGTAATTTAGCACAAGTGATATTACTAATGTGACTGCAAGCACATAAGCAATACAAGAGCTCCCATATGTAATTAGGTTAAATAATACAAACATTATTTAAATGTTTGCACTCAGGAAATTAAACACATCAATGAAAGCTTGTAGAATAACTATTTTCTGTTGCGACCAAGAATTAAACAGTGACACACAGCAATGGAACCATAACGCAGCTATTCATGTAACCACAAGCTAGGGACATTAGTGCACAATTAAACTGCTGCCAGTTTACTGTTCTAACCTCATAGTGTGTCAAAAAAAAAAAAAAAAAAAAAGAACAAGCTTTTCAAACAGAAGTGTATAATCTCTAGATGTGCACATTAAAGATATCCTAGTGCAACACTGCTGCACAAGAACAGGGCTACAGTTTTAAACCTGTATAAATCAAGCTTTTCTATTTCACTTATCTTTTCTTATGCAAGAGCAGACTTTGTCAGGATCTTATTCTTCTTTCAGCTTTTTCCCCAGTTAGGGGTCACCACAGCGGATCACCGTCTGCTCATGATTGGCAGTGGAGTTTTACGGTGTAGAGTTGCCAGCCCAGCGCCCAACCTTCCACAGAAGGCGCACACACACTCACAACTAGGGCCAGTTTAGAGTGTTCAATCCACCTACAGCATGTCTTTGGGATGTGGGAGGAAACCAGAGCACCCGGAGGAAACCCATGCGACCATAGGGAGGACATGCAGACTCTGCACAGAAGGTACCCCAGCCGAGGATCGAACCGGAGAAACTCTTGCTGTGAGGTGGCAATGCTAACCGCTGTACCACCGCGACCGCCCAGACCTTATATCATGGCAAAAAATTCATAACACAGCATTACTGAACAAAACCTTAGCACTTACATGGTGAGCACACCATGCCAATGGCCAGCGAGTTGCTACTACCTAGCAAGACCTTTGAAAATGGCACCTACTTCACTCATTGCCTAAATAAACTTACTCTGGATGATAGGCTAGAAGATGGTAGAAGAGAACCTAGGCACACACCAAAAGCCCCAAAACTATTGCTTAACTGTAGGCAAGTACCAGAATTCCAAGCACTAATATGACTTGTAAGAAGAGTAGGGCAGGAAATCATATCACTATGTCCCTGGCAGTGTGGACGTCACTAACAGATTAATCTAAAGGTTAAGGTAGAAGTTTATATTAGGGCCACTTCTTTTCAGACTTTTCTTTTAAGAAACATAAAGTGGGTAAAAGGCTTTGGATAACTATACAAAGTGAAGGATGCAAACTGCTCAACATAATTATTTCAATTAAATATGCCAAAGTATATCAGGATGGTATACAAAAAATATATATACTTTGTACAGAAGAAATAACCTTGTGTTTAGATGTTTGGTAAATTAACAATAACATATGAAAAATTGTTGCTTGGTAGGTTCAATGCAAATTTTCTTGATCCTTCTGGATTTATGAGTTTGGCACATTCTGAGCCAAGTTCCAAGGACAGATAATGTCAGGGTGGATACCAGCATGAGATGGACAATGGCATTCAAAAAAGTAAAGGACTACTTGTGAGACCTCTTGGTATCTGGTGCTTCACAGTCTGCCTACAAATTACACCACAGGTCATTCTTTACTGGAGAGCTAACAATAAAACCATACTTTATTCAGACTATCAGTTTAGCAGTAAGAGTTCAGAAAATTGGCCATACTTTGTAAACCTTATTCTGAGATCCACTTTATCATATTCAGTACTTCAGGAACCGTAGTTTGGCAACCAACATGAATAAAGTCTGTCTGGAATGTCAATCCATCACACAATGTGTGCACAACACACACAGACACATACATAACTCTGCCACTTCCAGCTGACCCCTGTCTTTTTGTCAGTGCCACCATATCCAACTCATATGACATAGCTGGCCTCACTACCATCTTGTAGACCTTTCCTTTTACTCTTAATGCTACCTGCCTGTCACTAATCACTCCTGACACTCTTATCCACACACTCCATCCTGCCTGTACTCTCTTCTTCATCTGTCTTCCACACTCATCACAATTCTGAACTGCTGATACCAAGTATTTACACTTGTCCACCTTTGCCAACTCTACTTCCTGCATCCTCAACATTCCTCTGTCCTCACTCTCATTCACACACATATGTCTTAGTCCTGCTGACCTTCATTCCTCTCCTCTCTAGAGCATATCTCCAACTCTCTAGGGTCTCCTCAACCTGTTACCTACTCTCATTACAGATCACAATGGCATCTGCAAACACCATAGCCCACGGGGACTCCTGTCTGATCTCATCTGTCAACCTGCCCATCACCACTGCAAATAAGAAAAGGCTCAGAGCTGATCCTTAATATAATCCCACCTCCCCCTTGAATGCATCCATCACTCCTACCGAAAACCTCACCACTGTCACACTGCCCTCATACATATAATGTACCACTCTTACATACTTCTCTGACACTCCTGACTTCCTCATACAATACCACAACTTCTTTCTAGGTACCCTGTCATATGCTTTCACCAACTCCACAAAGACACAATGTAACTCCTCCTGACCTACTCTATACTTCTCCATCAACACCCTCAGAGCAGACATTGCATCTGTAATGCTCTTTCTTAGCATGAAACCATACTGCCCCTACTAATCCTCACCTCTCTTCTTAATCTGGCTTCTACTACTCTTTCCCATAACTTCATGCTGTGGCTGAACAATTTTATCCCTCTGTAGTTACTACTGCTCTGCACATCACCCTTTTGTTAAAAAAACAGTACCAAAACAATTTTGCACCCCTCAGGCATCCTCTCACTTTCCATGATTTCATTAAATAATCTGGTTAAAAACTCCACTGCCATCACGCGCACACACACACACACACACACACACACACACACACACACACAATTCCAAACAAAGAATAAAAACACTTCTACTAAAGGTGGCTAAAGTAGAAAATAAAACCTCAGGACAGCAAACGTTATCACTACCACCATGACAAGGCACATAAAAAATTAAAACATACTATGAGCTCTTGAGTTCTTAAAACCAGAAATTTAATAAATGAATAACTAAAAATTGGTGCTAAAACTAAAAGATAAGCGCTTTCAGGTACAAGCTTCACTCTTCTTCAGATCCAATAACTTCTCCTCACTGTAAGAATTTAAAAGTCACCATCAACTAATCACAGTTCAATGTTTCAATCTCCACCCTCCCAGTGCGAGTTGGAGAAGACATGAGTTAAAACCAGGGGGTGTGTCAAAACGTAAGTTGCCAATCCAATGCATCTCAGCTGCTTCTTTTCTTAAACAGATACCACCACCCCTTGGGTCTGCTAACATAATCTGTAACACTGAAAAGAGAAAATTATGACCAGCATTTACAGCAATATGTTTCATTAGAGGATTCTTCATATCTCTCAAACATTCAGTTTTTAGTTTTTCATTTATTATTTATTTTTTTTTTTTTTGGTTTTAAGAACTCAAGAGATCATAGTATGTTTCATTTTTTTACTTTTGTACGTGCCTTGCCATGGTGGTTGTGACAAAGTTTGGTATCCTGTGGTTTTATTTTCTACTCTACCCACCTTTAGTAGCCATGTTTATATTCTTGGTTTCCAATTGGATTGGTTCAAGATACTGGCTACACATGGCTGAGTGTGCAACTATGGATAACATCAAGTTGGATTATCATCCTATTACTAAGAAAATAAATATATATATTGGAGAGATGTTACTACTTTAATGAGCAATCCATTGTTGAGGCTGAGAATGGAAGATGGTGTTCCGTCATTAGATGAAGGTAATCAAGTGGACATGGAAGTTTTTCTCTCAAAGTTCAGAGCTTTTGATAACTCACTGTATAAACTCAAGAGATTGCAATGTCTGTGCCTACATACGGAAGCTTGTGCCTACATACAGAAGCTTGTTTATTTCATAAATCCTAGATGGATGCGGGTGTTTGTTATGCCTACTTTTGGTAATGCTTATCCAGAATTGCTTAAGAAATGGCACTGTTGAACTTAGAGACCGACTTCGCTTACAGCAAATTGCTGATAGAACATTTTACACCCATAGAGCAGGATTTGTAGTTAGAGGTTGAAACACAGCAAAAAGAATTAGAATCCAAGTTCACAGACAATGTTTATCTTAGTAAAATGGAGGAGCTTTATATGAATGCTTCATTATTTGATATTAGACTAGAAAAAATTAAAGCCAAAAAATAAGAGAGAGATTACCTAGATTTTAAAACATTTAGAATTTTTACTTGGCTTATGGTGATGTTGAATGCACGCAGTGGGAATGTGGAGGTGGAAACCACTGAGGCATCTACCTCTGTAACATCGGATAAAGTTTCCAAGAGAGGCACTCGGACAGTGACTGACACTAACACATCAATCTGAGTAATAAGGTGATGGATCTAGACGGAGAGGTGGATTTAGGAGCAAGACCCAAAGACAGTTGTGTTTTGTCATAGGTTTTTTCAGTGCTTCCCCTACCAGTCAAGCAGAACAGGAGGAACAGAGTGAATCAATCCGTAAGCAGAGGCAGATGTCCACAGAAGGATAAATGGTCTACCTACTGAGTTATGTGATTTGGGTGTAAACTTAAGTGAACATGTTCTTTCTGAGACTCAGTTAAGTGTCTTGAGCAAAGGTTTTAGCTTTATTCCTACCACATAATCTTCTTTAAGTGATGTCGTGATCAGTCTGAAACTTTTTTGTAGGAATATAATGCTTAAATATATTTATGGGAACATGAATTGGGAGGGTGTTGTCCCTCTTAAGAAACCTAGCACCTTCATATCTCAGAATAATCATATCATGGATGGTTTAAAGTCTTTGAGTTCCAGATTTCGAAGGCTCTGAATGAACGCAGGCACTGCTTTCATAATTTGCCACAAATGAGAATTGCAGGAAAACTCTTATATCAAGATGTGCCCAGCTGAAAAAGGAGGCACCATAGTGCTTATGGACTCTGGTGTATGTTAAGAATTTGGGGGAACTTTTGTCTACTACAGCAACTTTTGAACTGGTGAATGCTTTGCAGTTGAAAAGAATGACTAAGTCAATACATGACATACTTTCTGATTTACTGAAGTGTTGTATATTGGATGAGACACTCTACGAGTTATTTGTGCCTAGCCCAGTTCTTCAGTACATTAAACGTCTCCCCAAGATACATAAAAACTACAAGGACCCACCTATGTGACCTACGGTGAATGGTGAAGGTTGGGCAACTCAAACCTATATCAATATACATTGAACGACAACCGAAAGATGTTTTCAAGTCTGCACCAGCAGTATTAAAGAGATTAAACATTTCCTTGAGGCATTATATGAATGTACTGCCTCATTACATGGCTTTGATTCTTTCTATATGTTTACCTTAGATGCTCATAGTTTGTTCACTGTGATAGAAAATACTTTTGGCATAACAGCAATTAAGATTTTTTTACTACATAATGTACACGACCATAATGGGGTCTCTTATTGGAATTGATACTGGACAACAATATATTTTTATATGAAGGTGATATGTACTGGCAGAGATGGGGGGTGGCCATATATGCAAATCTTGTGCTAGCTGACTGGGAGAACAATCATGTGTTTGCCAAATAAATGAGTTTTTAACTCATAGAAGATATTACAAGAGGTTTGCTGATGATATCTATGTTTTAGGGCAAGGCAGTTTACAAGACTTAAAAAGGTTTGTGATATATTTAGAATCAACTACGGACTTTAAGATTTACTATGCAGTATTTGAATAAACAGTTGGCATTTTTGGATGTTGCTGTGGACTTTGATGAAACAGCTGATCATCATAAAGAATGTAAAAGAACAGTTTGCGAGATCACATCGGTATGCACCCATGTCATATTTATGATAATGTGCTCAAAGGTCAATTACTCAGATATTCAAGATTACTTACAAATGATGAAGAACTATCTAATGCAAACATAGTTTTAGGTCACTGTTTCTTGCAGGCAGGTTATACGAAGAAGGATGTTATGGAGAAGTTAGAGGAGAAGTTGAACAGCCTAGGAACACTGTGGAGAAACCTTTTTATTTGGAGAAGGTTATGAACGATTTACGGTTGTTGATTTCAAATACTGACTGTCAGATGAAAACAAGAGTGACACTAACTTATTTAAGTGATTTCCATCATGTCTGCAACATCATAAGAGATAATTGGGAGAATTTTAAGCGGTGATGTTTGTATTAGGTTCATAGGTAGGTACTAGGCTATCGGCCCAAGGGCCTACGTAAGCCTAGCCAACAAGGTTCCCTGGCTTACGCCACCCAAGAAAGTTATTTTCCTGAGCCACTGTTGAGTAGAAACACAGGAGTGCTCCCCGGGGTGCATTTCCTATCCACTCATCAAGATTTTTCTTGAAGAGTGCTAATAAAGAACTTTGCTTGACATATATGGGTAGCCTGTTCCAGGGTATGGGAAGTCTCTCAGACAGGAATCTATTCCTCCATCATGTCCTGTTTATTGTGGTGACAAGGTTTAGGTCCCTAGAGTGTGTAGCTCAGACGGATTGGGATTTCTTTAGGTGTAGCATGTCCAACAGCTCTGGGTTTGACATAGCTTTATATATTAGGCAGAGATCATCTCGGAGTAGGCGATATGCTACGGAGTAAAGCTGGAGTTTATTGAGGTGGTCAGTGTAGGGCATTTGTTTGAGGCCAGTAAATCCTCTTTGTGAGGTACTTCTGTGGCCTTTCCAGCTGCTGTAGATGTTTTGTGAGGTACATTCCAAAAGGGGCATTCTACTCTATAATGTGTCTAATGAGAATTGAGTAGAAGTGAACAATGACCTCTTTCTTCCTGGATGAGAACCCTTTTATGATGAGCTGTGCCACGTAGAAGGACTTCCTGACTACTACGGCGATGTGACTAAAGGAGAGACTACTGTCCACCTGTATCCCAAGGTCTCTTATCACACATTCGGTGTTAAGTAAATTGCTGCCTATGTGGTAGTTCATGGGTACAGAGTTTTTACCAAAGGGGATGACACTGCAATTTTTGGCATTGAGCTTGATGCCATGGCTTTGACACCAGGCATCTGTCTCAGCGAGGCCCTTCTGTAGGATATCCACATCATTGGGGACTTGACTATGGCTCCTAGATTGCAATAATCTGCGAACTTCGTTAGCCAGAGGCCTTCTGTGTTAGCCTGTACTTAGTTACCAAAAACAGGAGAGGTCCCAGGACGGAACCTTGTGGTACTCCACTTGTCACTGCTTTGAGGTCAGATTTAGAGTCTGCAACTATTACAGTGTGGGTTCCGTCAGTGAGCCAGTTGGCAACCCATCTTGTGACATAGGGATTTATACCTAGTTTAGTGAGTTTAGCTATAATTCCAGAATGGGAGATGGTGTCGAAAGCCTTGGCTAGATCAAGATAGGCTGTGTCAACCACCTTACCCTCATCTACAACTTTGATGACTACCTAAAAGAAGTTGATCAGGTTCAGGAGGCATGATCTGCCTTTCACAAACCCGAACTGGGTGGAATCCCCGAACTGGGTGGAATCCAGAGTTTGGAGGTTACCAACGTCTTTGTTTATGAGTTCCATGATGATACGTTCCATGGCCTTGCAGACCAGGCTCGTCAGGCTAATAGATCGATAGTTCCTGGGTGGTGGCTCCACCTTTGTGAAGTGGGATAACTGTTGCTGTGCGCCATTCAGTGGGCACAAAGCCTGATGCGAGGCTATTATTGAACATGGCATTTAAAGTGGAGCAGCCTTACAAGACAGAGCTGAGTATATTTTTCTGCATTATTCTGTATTATAGAGCTAAATTGTTGCTTAAATATCTGTTGTCTTAGTGTTCTGCAAATATACAGAGATCAGTATATATTTTTTGGGTTTTATAATTTGCACTCTTAATTCCTCACATCTCTGTTGAAACTTTTCCCCAACCCCCCTCCCTGTTGTGAAAGTAGTTTAAATTAGGTGGCTTTTGCAGTGCCCGCCCCACTGTAGATTTGACCTAGGACACTCCCCCAGTCCCATCTCTTTACCACATTCTACCTAATAAACCCTTTCTGCACTTGCTTTTAGTGCTTTTTAATTTAATTACATTTTTCAAACTGTGTGTGGACTAATATTGCTACATACTCTAGTGTGCCAGCTTGCACTGCATGTGAATTGTTTTTACTACTGTTTTTGCTACTTTTCTGAAAAAAGCCCGTTTCCTACCTTTCCTGTAATTAGTGTTCCAGATACAGATTTGCTGTATCCAGGACTATTTGTAAGCTTCTGAGCCCCCCAAGCCTTTCTGTGTTGGAGGGAAGCCTTCTAGCTTATCAGTGGGAGTGGTAAGCACTAGGTAACCTGTCTACCACATAGGGAGTGGTTCTGGCCCAGAATTTGTAGTTATTGGCCGTTTGGGCGGTCTTCCATCTCGCTCAACTTTCTGATTTGAAGGCCTGTATTTGCACTTGTTTCTATCCTGTAACTCCTGGGCCCATCTCATTTGCTCACTCAAAAAAAAATAAATAAATCTGCTTTTACTGTATTTGTGTTTCTTCCTGCTTTATTTTGTTTTTGCGTCATCTTATAAGTACTCAATTGTATTTATTACTGCTTGGTGTAACTCATTCTAAGCCTTTTAGTTTAAGCACTTGGGCTTCAGACCAGTTGTTTTACATTAGGAAGGTTTGTGGCCTGCACTGTGGTGGCAGGACGGATAGCTTACATCCTTCTAAGTTGTGAACTGCTGATTGTGGGCTCAGTGTCTGTTATTCTAAAAGTGTATTAGTTCTGGTTTAAGCACTTGGGCTTCAGGCCAGTTATTTTACATTAAGAAGGTTCGTGGTCTGCACTCTTGTGGGAGGAGAGGCTGGACTCTGCCCTTCTGAGCTGGGAATTTCTGGTTAAAGGCTTATAGTGCCTGCATATTTGAACTGTTTCTTACTGAAATTGGTACACCTTGTTTGCTGTAGCATAGACTACATCCAGGCCTGCTGAATCTAGCTTTATTTGTATGCCGCTTGTTTGTTTGCTTGTTATTTCCCTGAAACGCTAATTCCACCTAAAACGCGGCTTTTCAGCGCTTCTGTGGATCCCTAGTGAAATCTGCATTGCTTACTGCACTTATTTCCTTGTTTCACTTGAAAGAAAGTTATTGTTTGTCGTTTTTGCATTTAAGTTACCTGAAACACATTGCATTTAAGTTACCTGGAACTTGCTCACTAAAGCAATTATACAAGTCAGCACTAAAATATTAAAAGCACTACACCCTCACAAACTCCCCTTGAGTACCTCGTTCCCCCATTGGCCCTTTTTTCAATTATAAAGGAATTCCCAATACTATTCTAGCATGTCCAAAGGTCAGTTGTCAATCTCCTCTCCAGTCCAGCTGGTGAATCTCGGAATCTTGAGGCAATGTTACAACTGCCTCATGTACACATACAACCCTCTCCTCCTCCCAACAAATTCCAACACATGTGAGAGATGCAACCATATAGCCATACTGGAGGCTAAGCTCTCTCAACTCAGTACTGGCAAAACCAGTCAGGAGGAGAAGGAAACCACACTCACTACAATTCCAATCTCACATAGACCTACCACGACAGCAAACCAAACACATAAACACACAAAAACATACTCGGAGGCTCTAAATAAAAATCTGCCTAAGCAGCAGAGACCTCCAAAGCAGACACCCTACCCCAAAACAAAACTCGTGCAACACATAGCTCACAAAGCCAGTGTGCCGAACAGTCACAGCCCTTAAGGCTAAACAACACACCTGATACACTTGTAATAGGTGACTCTTTCGTCAGGCACACTGACGTCCCGCTCACCAGGCTGAACAAGGAGAAGGTCATGGTGAGCTGCCTGTCGGGCGCTAGGATCCGCCACATAACACAAGCACTCAGGTCACTTCAAGGCAAGTACAAATATGACTCAGTCATTGTCCATGCTGGTGTGAATGACCTGAGACGTACCTCCCTGGACTACATGAAAAGAGACATAGAGGAGCTCTCTGAGCATGTAGCCCAGGCCGGTATGACCCTGCCCTTAAGTAGCATCTTACCTTCACCAAGAATGATGCCAAAATATGAAGACAAGATGATCAATTTCAACAATAGGCTTAAGTATTGGTGTCATTCAAAGGGGATCCAATGCCTGTCAGCATGGGATGACATGCTCGACAAGCCACGATGCTTCGCTAGGGACGGCTTGCACCTGTCACCCCTGGGCTTTCGGATATTGGCAAAGGCTCTTGCTACCCCCATAGTGCCTTTTTTTGGCAAGGCTCAAAAGACAAACCCACCTCCATAGGTATCACAAGGGATAAGAAACTAAGAGTAATGCTGCTCAATGCCAGAAGTCTAAACCTCAAGATGCACGCACTCGAAACTCTCCTTAGCATGCAGAACAATCGATATCTGTGCAGTAACACAAACCTGGTTCAAGGCTCCCGAGAGCACCCCAGCACTACCAGGTTATACATCATACCATGCTTTTCGGCCCCAAAACTTGGACTGTACTACAAAATGAGGGGGGAGTATCAATATTCGTCAAAGATATCCACACCTCCAGGTTGGTGGCACAGCATGAAGCATCACAGACTATCCATGTGCAACTAACAGTGGGTAAAACTGCCTTCCAGTTTACAGCCTGCTACAGACCACCCTCCCAAACCCAGGAACCCCACTCAGCCTTCCAGAGAACACTGGAAAATATGAAGGTCTCTCCAAACACCATTATATTGGGTGACTTCAACTACCCAAACATAGACTGGGAGCATTACTCTAGCTCCAACACCCTAGCCCAAAGGTTCCTAGAATTTATAAACTCAAATGCTATGGAACAACTTGTTACCACTCCCACAAGAGGGGAAAACATACTGGACCTGATCATCACCAACATGGGGACTCTATGCTCCAGACCAGAATTGTATCCCTCACTGGTAAGATCAGACCATAAACTAATCTCACTGGATATTCACATCTGGACTCCACCCCTGCCCTGAAAACCACAGTGAAAAACTTCTCTAAAGCAAATTTCACACTCCTCAAAACCGAGGTGGAATCCTTCAAAGCCCCCAGGCCTGTGAAAAATATGGCCCAGACCGCAGAATCCTTTACAAACGCATTCTATGAACACCTTCAGGAATGCATGGATCATGCAATCCCAAATAAAACCAAGACCCAATCCTCCAAAGGCAGACGTCCTGTCTGGTGGACCCCAGCCATAAACAAACTATACAATAGAAGGAGGAAGCTACTACATGATAGAGCAAAATCCAAAAAGGGAAGGCATCTCTGATCAGTATTAGCAAAAAACTACGGGCACTCATAAAATCGTCTAAGGCCAGCTTCGAGAGAAAAACTGCACAGGACACTAAGGATAATCACAAGGCTTTCTTTAGTTATGTTAGGAACCTGGGTGGGAATTCCCAGATATGCTCAGAATTAGTCCAAAATGACAAAAAATACACCGAACCCACAGACATTGCCAACATTCTAGCTGGCGGGTTCAGCGCAAACTTCTCCTCCCCCCTCCCGACCAAAAGGGCAAATATTTATCCCAGCAGAGTGCTGCCCCCCTGACATCTCAAATGCTCAGGTAAGAGCTGCCCTCTCCAAAGCAAAAAACACAGAATCAGTGGGACCAGACGGTGTCCCGGGCTGCGTCCTACATGAACTCCAAGAAGAGCTAAACCCAAACATAAAACTACTGTTCAATCTCAGCCTTACTACAGGATATGTACCCAAAGAGTGGCGTACACCAACAGTGGTCCCTCTCCACAAAGGTGGTGCCTCAACAGATCCTGGAAACTATCGCCCCATAAGCCTGACTAGCTTGGTCTGCAAAGCTATGGAAAGGATCATCATGGACCTCATAAATAAAGATATTGGGGACCTACAGACACTGGATCCTACCCAGTTCAGCTTTGTTAAGGGCAGATCCTGCCTCTTAAACCTGGTTGATTTCTTTGAAACAGTCACCAAGGCCATTGACGAGGGAAGGTGGTCCACACAGCCTACCTGGACCTCAAAAGCCTTCGATACAATACCCACTCGGGCATTATAGATAAGCTCACCAGCTTAAATATAAACCCCTATGTCACTAGATGGGTTGCAAACTGGCTCAAGGACAGAACCCACATGGTTAGAGTTGCTGGAGCCATGTCAGACTCCAAACCAGTTACAAGTGGCATCCCCCAAGGCTCAGTCCTGGGACCTCTCTTGTTCGGTATATATTTCTCGGAGGTACAGGCCAACACGGAAGGACTGTGGCTGACCAAGTTCGCAGATGACTGCAAACTGGGCGCC
Source organism: Protopterus annectens (assembly GCF_019279795.1). Taxonomy (NCBI): domain Eukaryota; kingdom Metazoa; phylum Chordata; order Ceratodontiformes; family Protopteridae; genus Protopterus; species Protopterus annectens. Next base: position 1,700,267,855 of record NC_056744.1, on the reverse strand, counting down.
ATAATCGATCCTCCAGCCGACACAAGCATCCTCCAAAAGGGCCTCATAGAAACAGACAACTGGTGACAGAGCCATGGCCTCAAGCTAAACGCCAAAAAGTGTATAGTCATCCCCTTTGGCAAAAACAAAGTGCCCACAAATTACCACAGAGGTGGTAATCCATTAAGTACAGAAGAAGTAATTAGGGACCTGGGGACCCAAGTTGATAGCAATCTCTCATTTGACAACCACGTGGCCAAAGTGGTTAGAAAAACATTTTATATAGCCCACCTAATCATGAAGGGATTCACATCTAGATAAGGGGAGGTCATCGTGCCTCTTTACTCATCCCTCATCAGGCCCATAATTGAGTACAATGCCCCTTTTGGGATGTACCTATCCAGACACCTGCAGCAACTGGAAAGACCACAAAAGTACCTCACCAAGAGGATCATAGGGCTCAAACAGATGCCATATGCTGCCCTGTTAAAGAAACTCCAGCTCTACTCAGTAGCATACCGCCTGCTCAGAGGCGATCTGTGCCTGACATATAAAGCCATGTCCAACCTGGAATTAATGGACATGCTGCACCTCAGAAAATCCAAATCCCATCGAGCTACGTGCTCGAGAGACTTGAACCTCAGCACTGAAATAAATAGGACATGCTGGAGGGACAGATTCATAACCCAGAGGCTCCCTTCACTCTGGAATAAAATCCCAGTCCAGGTTAGGCAGAGTCCCTCATTGACTCTCTTCAAGAGGAATCTTGATGAGTGGATGGGAGATCGTAGGTTTATCCCGGGTATCACTTCTGTGTCACTGTTAGACAGAGGCACAGTATACTAACCTCAAAAAAGGGCATAGCAAAATGAATTTAAAATGGGTGGCGAAAGCCAAACACACTCTGGATAGGCTTATAAGTGCCCTAGGGCAGATAGCCTAGTATGAACCTATGAACCTTAAGTAGGGAGCCAGTTCGTTCTGAAGTTAGTGTAAAATGCAGCCTGGGATGTTGTCTGGTCCCATGGATGCTGTATTTTTGGCTTTAAAGAGTGCAGCTTTTACCTGAGTAGTTGCGATTACATGGACTCTGCATTCTTCCTGTATAGATACGGGCCCTTTAGGGGGTGAGGGGGGGGTAAAGTTAGCACTGACCCTGCCAGGATGTTGGCAATATCAGTTGGTTCTGTAATTTTCGTGCCTTTGTGCTATAACTCAGACCAGATCTGGGTGTTGCCATTGAGATTCTTGACATAGCTATAGAATGCTTTGTGGTTGTCCTCAGAATTAGTGGCAATTTTTTTTTCGTAATTAGCTTTGGAGGATCTTATAAGGGTTCTTAGCTTCTTACCGAGGCTGACCAGAAAGCTCCTCCACTCATGTGATTTTACTCTTTTGCAACAGTTTCTTACTTCTGTTATACAGTTTATGGCAGGGGACCACCAGATTGGCTTCCTTTTTTTGGAGGATAGCGTCTTGGTTCTGTTTGGGATAGCACGATCCATGCACTCGTGTAATTGCTTATAGAGTGTATTTGTGTAGGATTTAGCAGTTGTAACTGCATTGTCCATCTGTATGGGTGTCATGAAGTTCACCACTTTTGTCTTAAGAAGCATGAAGTTGGCTTTGGAGAAATTTTTTAGTGTTGTTTCCTTAATGGGGGGTGGGGGCGGGATGTGGACATCAAGGGTGATTAGCTTATGGTTGGATCGGACCAACGTGGAGTTGACTTCAGGTGTGGAACACTGGTCACTCATGGTGGTAATGACTAGGTCCAGGATATTAATTTGTTGCCCCTGGTGGGGCTGTGAATAAGTTAATCCAGGGCATTGGAATTTATGAATTCCAGAAAGCGTTGAGCTAAGGAGTTGGTACACGGGTTTTCCCAGTTAATGGTGGGGTAGTTGAAGTCGCCCATTATTAGTGTGTTTGGTTAAACCCTAATATTTTCCAGTACATTAGCAAAAGAGGAGTGGGAATCCTGAGGCATGATCAGGGATCTGTAGCAAGCTAGAATTTGGACTGCAGTTTTGCCCAGAGTTAGTTGCACTTGAATAACCTTGGATGCAATATGCTGAGCAACTAACCTGGAGGTGTGGATATCCTTAATGAATATGAACACACCTCCGCCTTTGGTGTTTATGTCCAGGTTACATGGCCGAAAAGTGTGGTACGAGTTATATCCTGGTAGTGCAGGGGTGCTCTCTGGAGCCTTGAACGAGGTCTCAGTCACTGCACAGACATCGATGTTCTCCACTTTAAGGAGTGCCTCGAGTGAGTGCATTTTGAGATTTAGACTTCTAGCATTGTGTAGCATTACCCTCAAGTTTTTGCTTGCCTGTTCCTGTTACAGTGGTGAATTTGTTATACGAACCTTGTCTAAAAAGGGCACTATAGGGGCAGCAAGAGCCTTAGCCAGTATCCGGAATCCCAGGGGCGACATATGCAGGCCATCTGTGGCAAAGCATTGTGGTCTGTCGACCATGTCATCCCAAGCAGACATATACTGGATCCCCTTAGAATGACACCAGAATCTTAGCCAATTGTTGAAGTCAATCATTTTGTCCTTGTACTGCGGTATCATTCTGGGCGATGGCAGAATGCTACTCAGGGCTAGGGTCATACCTGCCTCGGCTAAAAGATCAGAGAGCTCTTCTAGGTCTCTTTTCATGTAGTCCAGGGAGGTACGTCTCAGGTCATTCACACCAACATGGCAATGACAGAGTCATATATGTACTTGTTGTGGAGTGACCCGAGTGCGTGGGTTATGTGGCAGATCCTGGCACCTGACAGGCAGGTGACAGTAACCTTCTCATTTAGCCTGGTGAGTGGGACATCAGTGTGCCTGACTATAGAGTCACCTATGACTAGTGTGTTGGGTACATTGTTTTGCCTTATTGGCTTTGGTTGAGTGGCACACTGAGTCTGTGGGCTATGTGTCATTTGGGTTGTGTTGAGGGATGGAGGTTGCTTGCGTTTCTGCTTTGGAGGTCTCTGTTGCTTAGACAGATTATTATTGAGAGCCTCCTCGAATGTTTTTGTGTTACTATGTGTGGATTTTGGTGGTGTAGATTTAGTGAAACTATGTGATGAGTGTGGTGTGGTGCAAATGTTTACCTTCTCCTCATGACTGTCAAGTTCAGTATTGGTTGGAGAGAGCTTTACCTCCAGTTTGGATAGATAAGTGCATCTCTCACAGGTTGCAGTGTTGGGTGGTAGGAGGAGAGGGTTGTCTGTGTACATGATGCAGTTTCTACATTGCCTCAAGATGCCCATTCACTGGGAGCTGACCCTTGGATATGCCTGAATAAAAAACTATTTTCCTCTAAATAAGTGAGGAACGTGAGTGCAAGAGCTGTTTTTCTCTAAGCAAGTGAGAAAAGTAAGTACAAAAACTGTTTTCCTCTAGGTAATGAGGAAGATTGAGTGTTATAGTAAGTAGTAGCTTATTTAGTGCTTACAAGTTCTGAACAAGTGCCGAGCATGAATAAGCAGTATTAAGAGTATAGTGGGTGAAACCCCTTCTTTTGCAATCAAAAATGGTAAGAATCTTAAATGGCTGATGTGCCACAGGACTGAGAAAACAGATCAGCCTTTGACAAATAGACAGGGCACATTTCCCTACAGACTATGCACTTCCTGTAGATATATCTTGGAAAGGCAAGCCTTTGTACATCCGATTACTGGAACAGCATAGAGACTAAAGGGCTATGTTAATTGTAAAACTAGAAATGTTATTTGTATTGCTTGTTGCCAGCAATGTACTTCATTTTAAATAAAGTTTAAGAATAAGCTTGAGGCCATGGCTCTGACACCAGGCATCTGTCTCAGTGAGGCCCTTTTGTAGGATGTCCACATTGTTAGGAGTTTCGACTATGTCTCCTAGTTTGCAGTCATCTGTGAACTTTGTTAGCCAAAGATCTTCTGTGTTAGCCTGTACTTCAGAGAAGTAGATACCAAACAGGAGAGGACCCAGGACTGAACCCTGTGGTATGCCACTTGTCACTGGTCTGAAGTTTGATTTGTAAGTCTGCTACTTTCACAGTGCGGGTTCCACTTAAATCAATCCTTCAACTGCAACTTTAGCAATGTGGTTTACTTAGGATTATGTGCTGGTTGCAGCACATTTTACACAGGGAAATCACATGGAGACTTAAGGACAGGATCAGGGAGCACCAGCTAGCAATCAGCAACTTAAGATTATACTAATGCCTTAGCCAAGGACAGCATTGTCTGCCCCACACCATTAGGATTCCACTTCTCAGCACTAACAGCAGTCCCCAGGTTTATTGACAATGTTAACACCCTCTAGGAACTCAAAGAATCCACACACACACAAACCTATAATGTCAAGAATTTTTGTGGAGACTACTAAAAGACATATCGCCAGTAAAAGGAAATATGTCATATAAAAAGAAAAGTGAATATATTTACATTGTCAAGAAACAAAGGAACGTGCATTTTTTGAAATGTAAAAGAGTAAAAAAGTTATGGGGAAAACTATGTAAATATGATTTTTTCAAAGATATACAAAAGTAGATAAACATGGATACAATTAAACATGGACATTATAGGAATAGAAGTAAAGACTAGATAAAAAGTTGATGTCATATGGATTATACACAGAATGAAAAAGTTAATGAAATTATGTTTAATGGCTAATGGAGTTTAGCAACAATATCAAGTAACATCAGATGGTGGTTGTGGAAAAAGGAGTGGGAGTCTAATAGGGATGAAAATTTAGTATGACTATAAAGTAAGTTATGAATATGTATAAATGTGTTTGTCTATACAGTAGTATATTTGTAAATATATAAACATGGCGTAGATAATAGTTTGTTTATAAATAAAGGAACATTACTCTGTTCAATAGGAGCCACGAGTTCTTTTACATCCAGCTGAGCTACAACCAACTCAAGCAGATGGGGCCAAACATCTCATCCAAATGATGACATCAGCACTAGATTCACCTGGTATGGAAATAGAACCCACATCCTTCTGCACCAAAGGACAGTGTGTTACCTGTTGAACCACTGATCATACCTCTCTGGACAAAACCTTAAATAAAAGTGGGACAGTGTTTAAATAAATATTATTCTTATAAACTTAGAAATTTGATAGAATAATACATTTTACATTGGCATGAATTTTCTGAAGGTATGAAGCCTGAAAGTCAATCATTTTCTAACTTCAGTCTTTAATGATTTGCACTAATTTGCCAGAGAAGCCACAATTTTATGAAAAAATGGACCAAAAATATGAGGCAAAAATCTGGGCATTCTGCAAAAAATTGTACAGTTGAGAGGTATGCGGGCACTGACTGAATAATTCACAATGTTCTCTAAACAAACAGCTTACTTTAACTGTCTGAATATTGCTAGGGAATTTAAAAAAAATGTCAGTCCTTTTGGAACTCTAATTCAAACAAATCTCTCAAGATGCATATTGTGATACAACAAACTGTCTTACATAAAACAGTTTTATTCTTGGAGTCTTTCAATTATGCATTATTATCAACTGGTGGCTCTAGGGCAGAAAAATAGAAAAGATGATCAATAACTTTTGCTAAAAAAGTCTATAGTATCTAATCACCTGCCCCAACAACACTATTCATATTGCAACTTGTCCCTGCTTCCATCCCCAGCAGAATAGCAGCTGCATGCCAAAGATATTCCATGTGCACTTGATAAGGTTATGTGTCTAAACATGCATCATGTTAGGCTGCCAACAGTAGTGGGCATTAAGGCATGGTGGACAGACAGGAATGTGGCACTGAACATAGCCAACCACAAAGATCCAAAGCTGATGATGTCACCTTGGACAGTGGTAGAACACCAACTGTCAACTTATTCTGCAACACGGTGACACTGTTAGGAACACCAGGTGGCAGGAAAGGCAGTAAAGCAGTTCCACTTGTAGTTACAAGGTACACTACACATAATTCATAATCAAGCAGTAAACATTGCTAAAACGAAGTAGCAACACTGCAAATAGAGAGTAAAGTAGGTGACTAACAGATATGCAGATAGAACACCAATTCCATATACATACCCTAACTCCTGGAGAGGCATTCATGCTTCCATCTGACATATCACTTAATTTTTTACAATCTCCCCAGAAGCTGAAAGATAAACATGCAAAACGACAGAGAAAAGAGAGGAAAAATAATGTCAATTAACACCGATAACTAAATATAGCCAAGCAAAAATGCCTACCAATCTATATGCAATTACTACTACTTCCTGTAGAAGTCTGGCTGCCTCTCCATAATCTCTTCTTTTCATTTAGTGTGGTGCCTCTTCAGGTCACTGCAATGGAGCCACACTATTCACCAAGGGAGGTGATGCCCATGGGTCACTCACCACTTTGGCAAGGTATCCATCGTACACTGTAGGCCCATATAGGAGTTCATGGTTATCCTGATGCAGAAGATGGAGAAATATGTTTGTCTTCCTCCTGCACCTTGTGGGAGCCATTCCAGAAGCCATGGGCACATGCTGATAGCAAGGACCACATGATGTGCAATGATGGGCAGTAGTGTAACAGGACACAGGCCAGTGCCACAGCAGAGTTACATAACAGACATATGTGAAGAGGAAGGAATAGGCAAAATGGACTATCACTTTAATGTACAGTGGCCTGCTTTTGCACTAACAATCATGGCATTAAAGCAGGCTGGTGACTCTGGGGCCTATGAGCAGACCTGCAAGGAGCCTGTGATCCCTTTAAGGTCACAGATCTGCTCAGGCATGTGCAGTCTACAATGCATGCGTACATAGCAGAACGTGAACTAGCCCTTAACTGCTCAAGTGTGCACTTCAGAGACATTTAACCTAAATTGACTTATTAACATAACTGCCATGCTAGGAGCCCTGAAACAGTTTCATATAAACAGCTGCCAGAACTGTGATGAACATCTTGCTAATTTTCTCCAGTACAGTGAGATGATCTTTAAAGGAGTTGATTAGACAGTCTAAAAGAGAAAAAATATCCTTTGTCTGCTGTGCTAATGGTAGGCAGATCAGTGGCAGGTTGGGAGGGTGACAGGGGGGTACTGACCTACAACAACTTGTTGATTGGGGGGGTGAGAAGTACATGAAGGGTAGAGATGTATCTATACAGAACATAACTACACAGACCTACTGAGTAAAGAAGTGATGTACATCTGCTGTGGTAAGGATACACAGGCCAGTGACAGGTTAGAGGCTGATCGTATGTGTTGAACAGTTTTATTTTTGTAGGGTTTCACTCCAGCAACTTGCTGACTGGGGAGTGGAGAGTACAGGGATGGCTGAAATGGTGAATGACGGCAGACATGGCAGAGATCTAAGCATCAGTAGCCCACCAGAAGTATGGCTGAGAAGTAGAGAGAGGGACTGTGTAAGCTGTGGGATATTCTCTTGGAGAACAATGTGTTGGAATGCACATACTCTGCATCTGTGGTTCAGATGTATTACATACTAGACGTGCGGGGTGACAGTGGCACACCTGGGCACTAATATAGGCCGTGGGTATGTATGATGGGCATACATTGGTGGTTAGTGTAGACAAATAACAGGATGCAGATGGCAGCACAGTGTGCCCCCATGTTGCCCTTCTGGACCACTACTGGGATATAGCCTGAGAAACTGCCATATGGCAAGCATGGTAACTATGGTGACCATTGCTGTAGCATGGGTTTGAGCACAACACAGATGATGCTGAACATATCTGTGCCTGCTTACTGACCACAGGTGTATGGTCGGTTTACTATCAAAATTTCGAAGAAAACTCAGTCGACCGCACTATGTTCAAACACGGAAAGTCGAACACAGTAATGTCGAACTTCAAAATCAAGCCTAGGAATGGGTTTTAACATGGGTCGAGATAGGTGCTCACTGCTATTGCCGAACTACAAACCTCACCCCTATCTCAACCCATGTTAAAACGTGTTCCGAGGCTTGATTTTGATGTTCGACATTGCCGTATTCGACTTTCCGTGTTCGAACATAGTGCGGTCGACCGGGTTTTCTTCTAAATTTTGATAGTAAACCGTATGGTCACACGTACAGGTACATAACTGGTGTCAAAATAGTGGAAGCTCATCAAGAAGTTTTTCTGGACAAAGACCATTAGCACAGACAAGACTGACCAGGCCTTCTGAGAACATAAGTGGTGTGAGCTGCTAGGAGATGTTAATTCAGTTTGTGGCTACAAAAGATGATCATATGTATCTCGCAGGGTCATTGAGGTGATTCTGCATGCTCATACAGAGCCCCAAAACAATGAATGGGAAAGAATGGCCAAGGGCAGTGATATACCAACATGAAGGAGACCGTCTTTTAGTGAAAGGACCCTGATGGTGAAGGCCTGCATGTGGTTGTGAACAGAGATGCATCAGGTTTGTATTTCCATATATCAGTAAGACACTGTTATGGCATGCAAATGCAAGAGTTTGTGGATGTTGACCATTGCCAAATCTCCTGTACAGGCACAATGGCAGAAAATGCAAGGCATGTTTTCTTACATTGTGTGCTTACCTTGTTATCTGCACTGTTGGTGCACCACTTGGAAGAGGGATTGTCACATATTAATGTTATACATGGGTGTTTGCCTGTTTTCATAGGTGCTAACATCATGCAGACATCCTCTGTGAAAAAGGGCATACCTCATGTCAGTGCAGCATCACATTCTGATGATGATGATGATGGTAGCTTAACCCTATCATGGCCTAGGGACACAGTGTCACTGTCAATAGTGATTACTGTGGAGACAACCTACCAGTCACATTAAGTGACAGATCATGCCCAACACCCCTACAGAGGGAGCACTATCTTTTGTTGCTTACACACCAGCAGGGTGCAGTGATAACAACACAGATCATGCAGACTGAAGTCTGAAGCAGCAGTTCTGGTGGATGCTAATGCCATGTCTCCCGCTCACTGCTCAAACTAGATGCCAGAGACATTACAAAATGGATGTGAAGGGCAGTCATTGAGGCATAACTTGATGCCACTACCATCATGGCAAAGGTGACAGATGTATTGTTCAATCTGCGAAACAACATAGTTGAGCGCATGCAAAACCTAAACCAATCAATCAGTATGCTGGAGAGGCACATAGACACCTCCACTGCCACCATGGGGGTCGCATGAGGATGATACCACTCTCATGGTCACTGCTTAACCTCCACTGTGGATATGTCCCACAGGACAGGTAGGCAGGGTCAAGTACGGCTTCTCTACCACACTACATGCCAGTGGTCAACCAGAGCCTTCTGCAGTGACACAGCCTACATAGCATGACCAAGCAGTCATGGTTATGTAGTTCATCTTCGTCCTTACTGATCAGTGTTGATGCATGTGCCACTCCTACAAGGGATGCACCTATGGCCAAAGGCATTCTAGATCTGCATCAATACTGACATCCAACAACACCTGTCACAGCTGTATATGCATAGTTAAACAACATCATCTGCAGGTACTTTGTGACCAGGAACCCATACCGAGAAAATATCTACTATATCTGGATACCTTGCCTCATCAGGAAGCATCACCCCCTTCCTGCAGAGTATATCTGGCTTACAACAATCACCTAGCCATGTAACTCACTCGCTTCTACATCCTTAGTCCCTATTTCACCAATGTGTCCACTGTTGACATCTTTCAATCTGTCTCTCCCTACCTGTGCAATATGACAACTGTGCTCTACACTCACTGCTGTGTTTCAGTGGGTAGGTAATGACTGCAACACTGTGCATCATAATCTAAGTGTAGCACTGCACACAGTTTTAATCCATGTTGAGTCTATTTTGGCCCATAATGGAGGACCAGACACCAAATGTTTGCCAGTGCTACAATGTATCGCACCTGCCTCTGCCTCTCACAGCCCTCCGCCATTGTCAATTTCTCCAGCAGTTCATAAACCAGCACTTCCTCTACCACTGACTGTTGTCAATCTGGTCCTGTCCGTGCAGATCGTAAATATCTTGTTGCGAATCCCAAAGCATACTGCAGTGTACTACTAACAGAATTTTGGAATTGGGTCTTCAATAATTTGAACATACACTCAATGATGTTGGCGTATGTGACACTGCAGTGTTCTATGTAGTCACAGACATGTTCTGTGGGTTATTTACTTTTTGTCATAAACCATGCCTGTAGGTGTATTCAGCATCATCAATACAATTTTTATGAGGAAAACCACCCCACACATATAGTTAAGTATTTGTCCATGTGCCAGATGTTGGAATTGTCTGGATGGCACTTATGCACATTCTATATAATACACATTCTATATAATACACCCTGAACATTGCATAACACCTGGCAATTAATGGAGTGGAACCTTTCAGGTGGACATACTGTTCCACGTGGACCAGGTAAAGCTTTAATGGTGATGTGGGTGCAAGATGCAATTAGTGGGCCACGACCTTCAAGGAAATGGATTATTTCAAAGAATGCCTGTCTAGTGGTGCTTCTCTCCTCTTCATTCTGTGGGAATCACATATGCCCTCCTCATGCTATGGCATACCAACATCAATGAACTAATATTTGTCAAGGATATGCCTGTGATATGCTCACTGTTTCCAATGATGGCCACTGAAAGGTCCAGTAACAAGCACAGACAAAGTTACCCATACCTTATTGTCCACATGAACTGATAGTAAACACAACTCATGGGATTTTATGTGACAATGACATGTCTACAAGCTGTCACACTGTGTCTCTGTCCACAACACAGCTTTTGATTATGTCCTTAAAGTGGTGGTGATAGTATGTTAGGAATAATCAGATCAGTTTGTGACATGGGGAGCAATGGCTCATACCATCAATTACACCAGCTATAGGAGTGGCTCCCAAAATATACTGTCTCGATAATGCAGGTGCTACTCTTAGCATCTTAGAATGGTATTAGTCTCTGCTCACAAAGAAACAATGGCATACGAATTTGCAAACTGTTGCACCATGTTGAGGAAGTTCTATACACTTCTGAATCACTCCACCTATTGTTCACTCTCATTTGCATTTCTAATTGGTCTTATTACCATAATGCTACTCAGTCCCACATCATTATACATTCATTTGCATATGATGTTGGCTGCAGTACTTCACCAAGCAGCACAATGGTGCAGCCTGACACTCTGATTTGGCCCCCCCCTGTACATCACAACACAACACAAATTCAATTAACACATTACACTATTAGTTTATGAATTTGAACTTAAATCTTTACTTTTCTGTTTATATAATACAATGACACTGTACACTAAACTCTAAATACTCCAGATGCATTCTACTGCTTACTACTAATAAAATATCACTGTATGCTTAGGTTATATGAAGTTGTTTTTAGTTTAATGTCTGTTTTCTCATTACAAAAAAAAAAAATAGAAAATAATGTTAAAAGTAAGGAAACTATCTGCTTCATGTGACAAGCAATGCCTTTTCTTCTACCAGCGAAGGTGGAAAACAGCCACTTTGACAGAATACAGGCCAACTCCATATTACAGCTTAACTAAAACATGCTGCCTGCATCCTTCAGGGCACAAAGGAAGGACTGCCACATTAATTAGATACTTCAGAAAGAAGAGAGTTCTACAGGCAAAAATATTTACAGAATGTTTTTATGCTACACACATGGTTCAGCTATAGAAACATATATTATAACACCAGATAAGCATAGTTTGACCCACCTAATGTCCAGAGTGGCATATCTATTAGATAAACCAACGGCTTATTTTACATTTTTAATCACATCCAAGAGCTCATTTATGTCCGACTCATATTTTTAAACTCATTTAATGTTTTAATAGTGCTATTTTTCAGTTAGATTGTACCAACCATTCAACATATTTTCTGTGAAATAATCCTTCGTCTTACTTCTCTGAGCTGTGTGTGTTCAGTATTGTGTCTTCTTGTTCCATGACATCTTTTACTTTTTTTTTTAATATAGCAACCACATGGACTCTACTACCACTTCTGTGGTGCTTAAATGTTTTTTTCTTCCTCCTTTGTTCAGGAATGGGTCTACTTCAGATTGCCGAAAGGATGGAATGTCAAACCGCATATGGCCAAGAACATATGCACAAAATGTCGAAACCTAAACTAAAAAAAAAAAATTTGCTGCACCAGGGGGGCTATGCCCACCTACACACCCACACCTACTGCTACTTAAACACACCAACTCCAAGATCACACTTATGTTGAAGTGAATGGGAATTTTTCCCTATGGCGATCTCCATGCAAATGGTTTAATGTTAAAAAAAAAACAGTTTTCATCTCAGTGATCCACGGTTGGACATTCCATCTGAAAGTTTGTGGAGGTTTCCTTTGTATGACATCTGGTGTAGACAATACATCATTTTCTCACGTTGTACTAAATTACCTTCAAACTGTCCACATCCTTAGAAAGATGTCTCTAGAAATGCTCATTGGCACTTTACGTGAGCACTATCTGTATAAGGCAAAATAACTTTTTTGTTTTGTTTTACCATGCCTCTTTATGCCTTGCACAAAGAGGCATGGTAAAACAAAACAAAAAGTTATTATGCCTTGTACAATAACTTTTTGTTTTGTTTTACCATGCCTCTTTGTACAAAACCTAGTATTCGAACAGACTTTTCTGATGCTCCCCCTCATAATGGCTACATACCTTTATTTAATCAAGTAAGATGAATCCCTGGCCCCTTCTTTATTTGTTAACGCTAACACTTTCCCACAACACTTTACACTCATTTCAATTTAGTTTACTTCACAGATGCACTGAATTTGAGCTATTATGCTTAACACCATCTCTTTTACCTTGACACTTAACTTTTTATTGTTTATGAACCTGGTTGTGTATCAGTCATGCTGCATAACTTTGTGTAATCAGCAAAAAAAAAAAAAAGGGCGAATATTTCCTAAATAATCCTCTACTATGTCACTTAATATCACACTTTCTAAGCTTCTGCATTGTGTCAGAAGATACTGACTTTTTATATGAATACATTATACATTATCTAAGAAAAAAAAATCCAGGTTGAACATTTTGGAAGATGATTAATTGATCAGTTCATTCCCAGAGAGGGAACCAGTTACTTAGCATTCATCATGAATCGTCCCTTACCTTATACACACTGACTGCCTCATGCAGGAACACAAAACTGTGACCAGAATGTCTGGGAACACACAAGACACAGATAAAGGCCTCATCCTCCTGGCAGAACAACTTCAGTCTCCTTCTGTGCTCCTCACAGCACTGCTCTGTCCCCCCATTTGTAGCAAACAGATTCTGCATCTCTTCTTTCGCTTTGTAGTCTATTTCCTGCATTGAATGCCCCAGCATCAGTTCTTAGTTTCTCTAAACCATATTGACCAGCTTTCGATTCACTCTGGACCTTTTCATTTTCAGCACACAGGAAGTAGAATGTGTTTGGAAGTGACCGCCTCCATTTAAAGGGGCAATGCAAAAATGTACTTCAGATCTTTTATTTTCTGAGATGGACTGTCAGTCTTTTAAGCAGTTACTTTTAATTTTAATGTTCAGACTTTAGAAATACCTAGTAAATTTTGACTTGAAAGGCAACTAAATTATATAGTTTAAGAAAATGTATGCACACGTATGCACACACATACACACACACACACACACACACACACACACACACACACACACACAAACTACATTTTTATCCCAAAACTGTACTTTCTTGTCACATTATCTATTTATTTTCATTTATTTTGTCTACTAACTTCAGTCAACCCAGTGAGGAAAGAGGAGGTGTACATGCCCATTTCTGATATATTTATTTATGAATTATTTACTTTCCACCAGGTAAGAGAGTTAGTTTGTAAACCATTTTTAACTCATACACAAGGCTCAGTGCAAAACACAGACACAAAATTAAGTGCAGGAGCACCTTCCTTCCCCAGGTCAATACCCATAATGTAATCAGACAAAGAAATAGAAAGGGCAGACAGAGTCAACAAAGTTCCCAGAGTCAGAATGCAATTAAAATGCTATGTCACTGAGATGTGTTTAGAAGCACAGAACATAGTGAAAATCTAGGAGCACAACACTAACAAAGTGTATGCTTTAATTAAGACTCAAACCTAGACCCTCCAGATCATTGGCCTAGCTGTTCTAATCATTCAGCTAACAAAGCAGTTTTTTTTTTTTCATGAAAACCAGCCCATTTATCTGGTCAAATAAAGAGATAGATAGATAGATAGATAGATAGATAGATAGATAGATAGATAGATAGATAGATAGATAGATAAAAAGTATTTTCCCTGTACACATTGAACTCTTTGTGTGTGGATCTCATATTGAATGTGGGAGAGAAGAATGCTTCAGGCTCTCATTTGTGCTTCACTAGTTTACCCGAAAATATCAGAGTCTGATTGACAGACTGTGAATGTAACTCGGGTGATGAGAAATGTCTAAAAAGGCTAACCTCCATTTAGCAAGCAGGAAATAATACCACTGCATTTGGGCATAACAGAATCCATGGTTAGTATCCTACACAGTTGTAGCAGGTTCTACAGGCAAGGGGGGATGTCACTGGTTCCAATAATGAGTGAGGTGCTTGCGTTAAATTATTCCAGTATAATCAAGTTGGATGTGCACTGCTTAAATGTCAGTAGTGACTGAGTTTTGAACAAAACCACCTGAGGGAGAGAACAGCTGCACCATCACAGTGATGATAAGTTATCTTGTGACTGCAGTTGTTCCAGATTATCACAAGGGCCAATACTCTTGCCTCGTAGTAGGTAAGGACACTATTGTTAAGAATGATACTGCATCAGACATAATTATATTAACCTGAAGTTGTGGACAAGAGATTTACTTTCCTGGGAAGCCTGCCCCAGCAAAGATCATAGGATGGACACCTTTTCAGCTGCCACTGAACTAGGTTTAATCCAAAATACTGCTACAGGTCTGGAAAGCAATGACATTCAGCAGAAAAGCTAGTCAGTCCTTCAATAAACTTTATTTCAATAATAATAAGCACTTTCATTCACTTAAACAGCCACGGTGGTGCAGCGGTAGCATTGTTGCCTCACAGCAAGAGGTTCTCCAGTTCGATTCTCGGCGAGTGCCTTCTGTGTGGAGTCTGCATGACCTACCTGCGGTCGAGTGGGCATTCGAAAGACATGCGTTGAATGGGCATGCCTTCGTTGAAGGTTGGGCGTCGGGCTGGCAACTCGACACCATAAAAAAAAAAAACGAACTGCCAATCATTAGCGGACTGGAGTTTCACTGTAGCGACCCCTAACTGGGAAAAGCCGAAAGACAAACAACAGCTTTCATTCATTTAAACCTTGTGTGAACTTCTTCAGGAGTCAGAAGTTTATTGAAGGGCTGACTAGCTCTTCTGCTGAATGCCATTGTTTTCCAGACCTGTAGCAGTATTTTGGATTATTTTGTAGTTTGTATCATGAAAATTGAACTGGATTTATTTGAACTGGGGGCAGCAAGGAGATAAGCTGGGGGAAGTTTTTTTATGATATTCCTACAGATATCCTGATAGGAAATTACTTTTGTGATTCAGCTTTGTATATTCAGTCACACGCAGCCAAACAAAGAGAGCAGCACATAGGGGAAGGTATCTCTGGGGATACCTAGCAAGTACCAGTAACTTGAATGGAGGATAATGATGTGGTTGCTTCAGGAATAAAAGGGGTAATAGTAGAAACCCTTAATCAAAGCTAAATGCATCAAAGGGTGCTGGACTTACTGTGAAAGGAGCTACTTCAGGGGAAGGGATAGTTGGTAGCAGTAAGCATAAATCTGAGCCACAGTTGTCAAATGATGCTAGACATCCTACAGAAATAAATCTAGGGAGGATTACAAACAGGGAGAGAGATGGAGCTATGAGTCAGATCTTACCTTACAAAACTTGAGTGAGGTAGGCAAGTAGGTTAATGACTCTCAGGTTAGAGGGAGCCTGTGTCCAGAGACAAGGGGCTATTGTATATAGAATGGACTGCTGAATGGGGGGCTGCAGTGGGATGTAACACAGTAGGTGGTAGTCCCAAGGACCTACTGTTGTGCATTTTAGCCATAGCCCATGAGATTCCTTGTTCAGCAAATATAGGTATAAAGTATACAAAAAACAGGTTTTTGTAAAATTTGTATGGGCCAGACAATGCAAAAATACCAAATATTTGGAAATGCAGATTACAAAAGTAGGGCTGCTGTATAGCCTTATTTCAGAAAGTCAACATGGATACTGTGTGGCTTCTTATTTCTCCAATCTATTCAATAAGAGGTATATCTTGAGGGTGGTGGATTTTGTTGCTAGGTACCCTTAGGCAGTGGCCTTGTCCTCTATTAAGACAGAAAAGATGGAAATGCAGTGTTAAAAGTTTTCATCTGGGTCAGTAATTCATAGGAGATACTGATGGGTGGGGAAGCTAGTTTTATATTAAACCTTTTTGTGAAAAAGCTGTGGGGTAAACCATTAAAAACTACCACCTACTTACATCAGGGGTTGCCACAGCAGAACATCGTTCCGCAGAATGAATGGCAGTGGAGTTTTTTAAGGTCTTGAGTTGCCAGCCCGGTACCAAATAAATCATGTGGACAGATTTATCTTTCTTCCTAAGATGATGCTGTGACAATTCATAGACCACTGTAAGCAGGACTGTGACAAGTGCTATCCCCTTTCCTCCTTCCATGCTGTAATGTGCCCCAAGAATCCACAGTTATTATTTTTTTTAATCTGAGTTATTTATGATCAAAGGGTAAAGGGAGCCTTTTGAATTATTCTTGATGAGTGTGAGAGTGAAGGTGATTTTCACAGAGAGCTTGATGTGGAGGATGCAATGAATTTCCTGACTAAGCTTAGGAAGCTTATGGGGTTGGCACAGAGCACTCAGTCTGAGTACAACAGCAAGAATGGATTCAATATGTTATGAGATTAACAGCACAAGAATATAGAGATGGAAAAATGGTAATGGAGGTACTCCTGATTGGTAGAAGGTGCTTGAAGAGGTTACAGGAGTGAACTTTTTACTGTAGTAAGGAAGGAAGCAGGTGATGTTAATCATGTGGCAAAGTTGCTAGGCAGAAGACAGAAATCCAGACATTACCACAGTATAACAGTGTAGTCCTACACTGACAAAGAGAGTCACTGGTAAATTGTGTTTGCAGTGAGTTACAGGAGGAATCAGAGAGGGATATTAGCTTATATTAAACCTTCTCAATAAAGCTCAGTCTGACATCTCCTCATAAAATGCAGTGCTGTTACAACAGATATTCTTTACTCAGGTTCAGGATATCGGAGCAGTGCAAGAGTTTGGAGATTTGTACACTGCTAAGTTCAACTGTATACGACTCATTATTGATATAAAATGCAAGAATCACATTAGCCAGCACCCTTTTATTATCAAAACTATTTTAGTGGTATAATTTCATAGCTAACCTAAACAAAATTGTACAGCTGAAGCTCAGATCATCATACGATAAAACATCAAAGATTTCAGCACAGCCTAGAAGCAATGCTCACACACATAACATCCTAAATACATTTTAGCAAATATCTACAATAGCAAAATTAAACTCTCACACGTCACTTTTGCACACAACATTCTCTGATTAAAACAATGCCCAGCCTAGCTTTCAAAGTCTTGAGATCTAGAAATAGATTCCACTTGAAAATAAATGAAATTAATATAGATCTAGGTGACAGAGCACCTGGTGCTGATTTTTTGACATAATGGAGCACTATACCTTGAAGCATCTGTTATTGACAACCACACTCCTTTTACATCATCATGTAAATCCTAACACAATGAAACTGGTATTCTGCCCCAAATGTGAAGTGACAAATCTTCTGAGTACTTTTCCATCACAGTATGAACAGCATTTACCCCTACATGTGCCACCAACATGCAGTAATAGTACTGCTAACTTGATAAGTTATTCAGTTCACATTATATAACTGTGACTAACTACCAAGGCCAGTTAAATTTTATCACGCTTTACTCCTCCTGACCTCTTTTCACTCCTTATACTGTTGGCTTAATATCAGAGCTTTGGCTGGTTAACATCTACCTGAAATCAGCTGGACATAAGTGAATTTAAGTACACTTTTATCTGATCTTTTGCATATAGTATTTAATTTATTTATTTGTGTTTTTCACTGAATATTAACTCAAATGAAGTTGTGGCTGTATCTCTACAGTTAGTTTCCCGTCCACCCTCCCTGTTCTTGTTTTGGTGTTAATGTTGGTGGCTTTGAAACTGCCCATCCCTCTTGTAGATCTGTATTTGCTCACTCAACTGAGTGCAGTGAGATCATATTCTGATTTCAGGCACTCCTACTGTGTACAAAGAGAGCATTTGGGAAGGACAACGCCTGTAGCCTCTTAATCCTGCTCTGCTCCCTCCCTAAAAAAAAAAAAATATATAATATATATATATATATATATATATATATATATATATATATATATATATATATATATATATACACACATTTTACTCAGCTGCTCTTACTGTAACTGTCTTAGTTGCTCTTCTGCGTGCTGCTATCTGTTCAGTCGCTCTTACTCTGTACTTATTACTGCTTGTTAGTAGCCTTCTAATTTATTGCCTTCTACACTTGTTTTTCATTCATTTGTTAATTTAGTTGCATTTATTTGAACTGTATTTGCCGTAGTGTTGCTACACACTCGGGTGTGCTGGCCTGCACTTTGTTTGTTTGTGTCTTTCGGCTTTTCCCAGTTAGGGGTCGCCACAGTGGAACTCCAGTCCGCTAATGATTGGCAGTAGATTTTTACATGCAGGCTTGCCGGGCCTAATGCACAACCTTCAACGAAGGAACACCCATTCACATATGTCGCCACATAGAAGATGCTCTAACTGAGAATCGAATGGGCAACGTCTAACTGTGAGGTGACAACGCTACCGCAGCACCACCACCTCAATTTAAATTGTATTTACTGCTGTTTTAGCTGCTTTTCTGTAACAAAAAAAAAAAAAGCTTGTTTCCTGCCTTTCCTGTAACTAGTCAAGTCCAGATACAGACTTACTGTATCCAGGACTGTTGGAAAGCTTCTGAGCCCCCCAAGCCTTTCCGTGTTGGAGGGAAGCCTTCTAGCTTATCAGTGGGAGTGGTAAGCACTAGGTAGCCTATCTACCATGGGAAAAGTGGGTTTTGGCCCTGAAACTGTAGTTCATTGGCCGTTTGGGAAGCTTTTCCATCTCTTTCTACTTTCTGGTTAAAAGCCTGTATTTCCACTTGTTTCCTGCCTTTCCTGTTACTAGTCTAGTCCAGGTACAGATATGCTGTAGCCAGGACTCTTTGTAAGCTTCTGAGCCCCCCCAAGCCTTTCCATGTTGGAGGGAAGCCTTCTAGCTTATCAGTGGGAGTGGTAAGCATCAGGTAGCCTATCTACCACAAGAGGAGTGGTCCCTAGCCTAGAAATTGTAGCTATTGGCTGTTTGAGCAGCTTTTTTCCATCTCTTTCAACTTTCTGGTTTGAAAGCCGCACTTGTGCCTTTTTCCCACCTTTCCTATAATTAGCCTAGTTCGGTTACAGAGTTACTGTATCCAGGATTGTTAGTAAGCTTCTGAGCCCCCCCAAGCCTTTCTGTGTTGGAAGGAAGCCTTCTAGCTTATCAGTAGGAGTGGTAAGTACTAGATAGTCTATCCTCCATGGGAAGAGTGAGTTTTGGCCCAGAAATTGTAGTTTATTTGGCCGTTTGGGCAGTTTTTCATCTCTTTCAACTTGCTGGCTTAAAAGCCTACATTTGTACTTGTTCCCCACCTTTCCTGTAACTAGTCTAGTCCAGGTACAGATTTGCTGTATCCAGGACTCTTTGTAAGCTTCTGAGCTCCCCAAGCCTTTCTGTGTTGGAGGGAAGCCTTCTAGCTTATCAGTGGGAGTGATAAGCATTAGGTAGCCTATCTACCACAAGAGGAGTGGTTCCTGGCCCAGAAATTGTAGCTATTGGCCGTTTGGGCAGTTTTTTCCATCTCTTTCAACGTTCTGGTTTAAAAGCTGCACTTGCGCTTGTTTCCCACCTTTCCTGTAACTAGCCTAGTCCAGATACAGAGTTGCTGTATCCAGGACTGTTGGTAAGCTTCTGACCCCCGCAAGCCTTTCTGTGTTGGAGGAAAGCCTTCTAGCTTATCAGTGGGAATGGTAAGCACTAGGTAGCCTGTCTACCATGAGAGGAGAGGTTCTTGGCCCAGAAACTGTAGTTTATTGACCAGTTTTGTCTGTCTCTTTCAACTTTCTGGTTAAAAAGACCACATCTGTGCTTGTTTCCCATCTTTCCTGTAACTAACCTACTGGGTAGCACTAGAAAGCCTTAAACTGATACAAGCCTTCTAGCTTAGAAGAGAGACTTTGGAGTGATTAAGTATCAGTTTTCTGTACTTTCTTGCTGTACTTAACTGTTTTCCGCCTAATCGCAGATTTTCCAGTGTTTATTGTGATTTAAAAGCTTGTTTTTTTCACATATTGTACTTATTTGACTGCCTGCACTTTTAAAAGGTTTTTGTTTAAATAATTTGTTTAACTGTTGTAGGCTACACACTAAAGTGTGATAGCCTCTTCTGATCGTTTGTAGTCGTTTAAATCTGTTTTAAGTGTATTTTTTTACTGTTTTTGCCTTATCTTTTCAAAAAAACAAAGACAAAAAAAATTCCTTGTTTCCCGCCTTTCTAAGATAGTATAGTCCAGTTTTCAGGCTAGTGTTGAATTCAGGGCTGTGATACTAGTTTCTGAGTTGCCCATATCTTACTTGGATAGAAGGAAGTTTCTCTGTTCACCTGTGAGAGAGGGGAGCTTTGAGCAACCTATATGTCCCTGGAGGAGTGGTTCCAGCCCAGAAGTGAGTAGTTTATTGGCCATTTTGGGCTAATTTCTATCTCTTTCATTTCCCTACTATAAAAACCGTGTTTGCACGCAGGTTAGCTACAGTTAAATTATTCCTGGCTCCACTAAGTCTCCTCTTCAGTTTTTCCCTTGAAACTAGTCGAATTCTCAACTAAGCACTCAAAAAACATCTTACAGCCCAGCACTTGCTCAGACCTAATAGCAAGCACTAATATAACCTGACACTGATTGCCCAGCAGGGCAAGGCTCTTTATTCACCCCTCACCAACCAAGTGACTAAGCAGCTCACCCTACTATTCAGGCATGACCAAAGGGCAACTTCAGGTGCACTCTCCAGTCCAGCTAGTGAATCTGGGTATCCTGAGGCAATGTTACAACTGCCTCATGCACACAGACAACCCTCACCTCCTACCACAAAACACTTACATATGCGAGAGATGCAATTATACAGCCAAACTGGAAGCTAAGCTGTCTCCACCCAAGAAGGTTAACACTTGCACCACAACTCCAGCCACACACAGACCTACTAAAACAGTACTGGCAAAAAATACACATAAATACAGAAAACCATACTCGGAAGCTCTAAATAAATATCTGCAAAAGCATCAGAGACCTCCAAAGCAGACACCCAAACAACCTGCACTTCCTGTCACAAACCAGACAATACATAAAACACAAAATCAGTGTGCCGCACAATCACAGCTCTTAAGGCGAAATAACACATCTAACACACTAGTAATAGGTGACTCTATAGTCAGGCACACTGATGTCCCACTCACTAGGCTGGACAAGCAGAAGGTTACTGTTAGCTGCCTGTCGGCAGCCAGAATCCGCCACATAACACAAGCACTTAGGTCACTCCAGAACAAGTACAAATATGACTCTGTCATTGTTCTTGTTGGTGTGAATGACCCGAGACGTACCTCCCTGGACTACATGAAAAGAGACATGGAAGAACTCTCTGATCATGTAGCCCAGGCTGGTATTACCCTGACCCTGAGTAGCATCCTGCCCTCATCAAGAACGATACCACAGTATAAAGAAAAAATTATCAATTTCAACAATTGGCTAAGCTTCTGGTGTCCTTCAAAGGGGATCCAGTGCCTGTCAGCCAGGGCCGACATGCTCAACAAGCCACGTTGCTTCACAAGAGATGGCTTGAACCTGTCACCCCTAGGCTTTCAAATACTGGCCAAGGCTCTTGCTGCCCCCATAGTGCCTTTTTTAGGCAAGGTTCAAAAGTCAAACCCACTTCCATAAACAGCACAATTAACAAAAAACTGAAGGTTATGCTACTCAACGCCAGGAGTTTAAATCTCAAAATGCATGCGCTCAAAGCATTCCTCAGTATGGAGAACGTCGACATCTGTGCAGTAACTGAAACTTGGTTCAAGGCACCAGAGAGCACCCCAGCACTACCGGGCTACAACTCATACCACACGTTTCGGACACAGAACATGGACCAAAACACAAATGGAGGGGGTGTATCCATATTCATCAAGGATACCTACACCTCCAGGTTAGTGGTGCAGCATGATACCTCTGAGATCATCCATGTGCAACTAACATCATGCAAATCTGCAATGCAAATTGTGGCCTGCTACAGATCACCCTCCATGACCCAGGACCACCACTCCACCTTTCTGGAGGCACTGGAATGAAGGTCCTACCAAACACCCTGATATTGGGCGATTTCAATTACCCTACCATTCACTGGGAAAACTACTCGAGTACAAACTCCCAGGCCTGGCACTTCCTGGAATTCATCAACTCAAACTCCCTGGATCAGCTGGTAAACTCCCCTACCAGAGGTGAAAACATATTGGACCTGGTCATCACCAACATGGGTGACAGGTGTTCCACATAAGAGGTCAACCCATCACTGGTTAGATCAGACCATAAACTAATCACTCTGGATGTCCACACCCCCACCACCACCCCCAACTAAGGAAACCACAGTAAAAAACTTTTCTAAAGCAAACTTCACCTTACTTAAGACAGAGGTGGTAAGTTTCACAGCCCCCACGATAAAGGATAACGCTGCCCAAGATGCAGAAACCTTTACAAATGCACTCTATGAGCACCTACAAGGATGCATGGATCATGCCATCCCTAGCAAAACCAAGACTCACTCCTCTAAGAGAAGGAAACCAGTTTGCTGGACCCCTGTAATAAACAGGCTATACAACAGAAGGAGGAAACTAGTTCAGAAAATAAGCAAATCCCAAGAAGGAAAGACATCCCTGATCAGTATCAGTAAGAAACTAAGGTCCCTCATGAAATCATCCAAGGCTAACTTCAAAAGAAAAATAGCCAAGGATTCAAAAGATAACCACAAAGCCTTCTTTAGCTATGCTAAGAATCTAAGTAGCAACTTGCGGATATGCACTGAACTAGTGCAAAATAGCACAAAATATACTGAATCTGATATTGCCAACATCCTGGCAGATAGATTCAGTGCAATCTTCACCCCCCTCTCACCTCCAAAAGGGCCCACAACAATACCCGAAAAGTGTAGTGTCCCAAAAATCACAGATGCACAGGTGAAAACAGCCCTTTCAAAAGCCAAAAACACAGCATCAATTGGACCAGATGGTGTCCCAGGCTGCGTCTTGCACGAACTACAGAACAAACTAACCCCCACCTAAACACGCTGTTCAACCTCAGCCTCTCCACAGGCTATGTGCCCATAGAGTGGTGCACAGCAACAGTTATTCCTCTCCACAAAGGAGGGGCCACAACTGACCCTGGTAACTATCGCCTCATAAGCCTGACTAGCCTGGTCTGCAAGGCTATGGATCGCATCATCATGGAACTCATTAACAAAGACATTGGGAACCGCCAAACACTTGACCCGACCCAGTTCGGCTTTGTTAAGGGCAGATCATGCCTACTAAACCTGGCTGACTTCTTCGAGACAGTCACCAAGGCCATAGATGAGGGAAAGGGGGTTCACACAGCCTACCTTGACCTCGCCAAGGCTTTTGACACCATTCCCCACTCGGGTATTACAGAAAAACTCACCAGCCTGAACATAAACCCCTACGTCATGAGATGGGTTGCCAACTGGCTTACAGACATTACTCACACTGTAAGAATAGCGGGCTCCAGGTCCGAATCTAAACCAGTCACAAGTGGTGTCCCACAAGGCTCGGTCCTGGGACTCCTACTGTTCAGCATATACTTCTCAGAAGTACAGGCAAATACAGGAGGACTACGGCTAACCAAGTTCACCGATGACTGCAAACTGGGAGCCATAATTGACTCTCCGTCTGACACAGACATCCTCCAAAAGGGACTTACTGAGATGGACACCTGGTGTCAAAGTCATGGCCTCTAGCTAAACACCAAAAAATGCATAGTCATCCCATTTAGGAAAAACAAAACACCCACGAATTACCACATAGGTGGCAGCCCCCTTAATACGGAAGAGGTAATAAGAGATCTGGGGACCCAGGTAGATAGTAATCTCTCCTTTGACAATCATATTGCCAAAGTAGTTAGGAAATCCTTCAATGTGGCCCATCTAATTACTAAAGGCTTTGCATCTAGAAATAAAGAGGTTATAGTGCCCCTCTACCCGTCACTCATTAGACCCATCATAGAGTACAATGCCTCATTTGGGATGTACCTGACAAGACACTTCCAACAGCTGGAAAAACCACAAAAGTACCTCACCAAGAGGATTACTGGCCTCAAACATATGTCCTATGCAGCCCGACTGAAAAAACTCCGTCTGTACTCAGTAGCATATCGCTTACTCAGAGGTGATCTCTGCCTGACTTACAAAGCCATGTCCAACTCAGAATAGATGGACATGCTCCACCTAAAAAAATCCAAGTCACTACGAGCCACTCTCTCTAGTGAGCTAAACCTCGCCACAACAATAAATAGAACATGTTGGAGGGATAGATTCCTGTCACAGAGACTCCCCATGCTTTGGAACAAAATTCCAAATTACATCAGGCAGAGCTCCTCACTAACACTCTTCAAGAGAAACCTTGACGAGTGGATGGGTAACAAAAAATACACACCTGGGATCACTTCATTGGCTCTGCTTGACAGAGGATCAGTTAATTAATCAATGGGGTGGCGAAAGCCGGCACACTCTGGCTAGGCTTATAAATGCCCTCAGGCAGATAGCCTAGTACCTATCTCTGAACCTATGACCCCTTTTATTATATAACAATGTATAATATTGGCATTTATGGCATGGTATTATGACAAGTCCCTAACTCATTCTATTTTTTTCTTTTTTGACTTATTCTATTCTTTAGCTTAAAATCCAGTTGTTTATAGCAAAGCTTCTGCTTCAAATAATTAGTATTTGTAAAAGAAAATAACTGCTTATGTGCTATTACACCATTCAAGCCTTGAAATGAGCACTTAATTTTGGAATGATTTCTAATTATACCTTGTATATCATTAGCATGTTTGTTATAGCTAATAATTATCCTTTTAAGTTCATTACTTTAATATATATGTTCAGATTGTGTGTTCGATTAATATGGTCCAGCAATATACAAACTTTATAACAATTGTCCATATCCTCGAGCTATGAAATCACTCATATAGACATATTCAGTCACTTCATATGTTTCTCCTCACTATTATTTAAATCATATGTTCACATCATTTGACCTTTTATAACATTCTGATATATATCTTTAAGGTGCATACTGGATCTATGCATATAGGTATTGCTTTTAGCTGATTTCTTATGCACAGCTGTTACAATTGTGTCATGTTGCGGACAGGTCAAAGTAATATCCAAACAATGAATACTATATTGAGATGCAACAATTTTAAACTTCAAAAAGTATGTACTGCATCTCAAATAATCCGCAAAGCTTTGCAACGAATCCATTATTCCTTCACAGAGTAGGAACATTTTGTCAACAATGTAGTTATAAAAAAATACTTTTTTAAAAAATAAATGTTGTTCATTAAACACAAATTCATCTTCCCAAGTAAATAAAATACTTGCATAGGAACTAGCAACAAGAGTACTCATAACTACTCCCCTTCTTATGGTGTAAATGTATTTGTTAGGTAAGAAGACATTATTTTATAAAACCAATAATAGCAGATCAAACATGGTATGTATATAAAGTTTCAATAATTAGATTATTTACTTAACTTTGTACTAATAAATTCAACTCCCATGTTAGATATTGTAGTAAATAATAAGTTACAACTAGTGTATTGAAAATATAACTTTGTCACATATGTTGTTCACACCATGAGTGTACCTTAACTAAAAATCTTTACTGTTGTTAATAAAACATTTTCCTTCAGCAGAAACATTTTTCAATTTACATTCCAAAAATATGGATATTAGATCAGTTGACCACTCCCTAGCTGAGATTATAGGTCTCAGTGCTGGCTTTTCCATGTCTATGTGGATTTTGGTTAAATCATAATAAATGGGCATCTTCGGGTGAGGAGTATAAAAGAAATTAAGATTTTCAGTGATGATGTAATTCTTCAAATGCAGATCATAAATAGCAGTGTTTACTCTTACTATATTTGACAATTCACGCTTTTCAATTTTCTTATAAATATTTGTATCATAAAATAACCATAAACACTATCAAAAAGAATAATTTCTATTTATCATCACTGTTTCCACATCCTTTACCAGCTCCTTTTATGATTATATCATGAATGATCAACAACAGAGAATTTAAGGCTAGCCTCCCTAAATCAGTCAGATATGAATAATATTAATGCTTTGTTTTTCATTATATAATTGATGCTCGTCAACCAGCAAGCCTTTTGAAAGGCATTAATTATGGGGTTATTATTTGAAATTTAAGTACTATATTTGCAGAATGGAGATTGCTCCAACAAGGGGCTTCTCTTGAAAGTAAGTTTTTAATTCAAATGTCTACTAAACTTTGATAGTTCAGTCTGGGTATTAGTAATGTTGTCATCACAGGTGAAAAGTAAAAGCGAAACCCATGTTCAAAACATTGAGTTCTGATGTACTTAAATTATAATCAGAGGCATTAAAAGCAATGTTGCCACTGCTGGTATGCCTTGTACTTTATTGGCAGTCCTTGACCGCTCTGTCCTGAACTTTTTCTTTCTCCTCTTCTTTCCCTTGGTATATTGTTGGTTGGTCTCTGAGGCATTGCTAATGGATTAGTTTGAAGTAGTCCCTCGAATTGCTCCACTAAACAGTCCAAGAGCTGAACCAATGCTAGCATTGATATGATTAGGTGTACAACCTGGGGAGATGTTCTTGTGGTCACTGAAGCAATCTTGGTGACATCTCAGTTAGCTTCATGTGATCAGACACAGTTCCTGCATACTGATGTTGATGTTATTGGTGTGACTGCAAAGGTAAGGACCAGGGGAAATAGCTGGTCTTAAAATGATTTAAATCTTGTGTTAACTTCCTTTTCTTTGTAAAACCAGTAAAACATCCATCACATCATCATATAGCTTCTTATTTGCTGCACTTAGCTCATTAATTTTACAGGATATCTAACACTTTTATTTCACTGAACAACTGTTATTCTATGGATTCATACTCATCCATCAGTGACATAAATTAATTTACTAAATTTCAGGTTAAAGGCCTGTGATCTTTGTAACAGTTTTGAATATGAATTTTTATCATATTTCTAAGATTCTAAGCCCTCTTGGAATTACTTTTATGGTTCAATTAAACTTTTTAACTTAAACACTGCCATTGATGTTTTGTAAATGTCTTTCTGTGCTATGAAAGAATTGTAGTTAAGTCATGAGTTCCATGAAATTAAATACTGGGTTGGATTTTGCTTTCTTTGGGCTACTTATCTTCTAGACATTTCTTTACTAAATGTGCTTGCAGAACATGGAAACTGCTAACAATTCAGATGGTTCAGTTTCATCATCACTGTTTTTGACCAGAGCAATGACAACTGAATCTCTGAATAAACATCTATATTTGTTTTTGCAGTTAAGAAAACTCTTTTCTGAATAATAATGAACTGGAAGTAAATACAGCAGAAAATTGTACTCAAGGAAGTCATGATTTTACTAACATTTCATTTGTTAGAACATGGATTCATAAATTCATAGATTGTTACTAGGCTAAAGAACCGAGGGGCTTTTCTAAGCCTAGTCAAGTTTTTCTGAAAGAGTAATGATGTATTGTACCAAATAAGACATTGAGGACCAGGCATTTATACGCTACCTCTGTCCATAAGGGGCATGGGTACCAAGCCCAGTGTAAATTTCATGTTCCCCATCCACTGGTCTAGTCTGCACTTAAATAGAGTAATAGACAAACTCAGCTTCACATGCCTGTTGCATACAAGGGGCAGACTCTTACACACACATGTGTCTATCCAGACAACATTTAAGCCCCTAGACCATGTATAATGTTTGTCTTAGGAATATGTTGGAAATACAAGTGTGAGGTTTACAGATGCCTTTTAAGCCATGGCTAGATCACCCCTCAGCAATCTATAGGTTCAGATGAATGGCTAGATTTTAAACTGTTTAGAACAACAGAGGAATAATAAAAAAAGTCAGCAATAAGTAAAAGCAGGCAGTGCAGATATGTACACGATGAACATTTAGATCTATATAAAGGCCGAGCTTTGGATTAGGACAAAGCACAATTTTACTGATATGTTGGACAAAAGATAGGTTATGTTTAATCATGGTACCAGTTTGATTAAACTAGTGAGTTCCAGTAGGCAGTTGTTTTTTATGAAATTTGGAAAACAGAGGGTCAAATGAATACAGCGTTGTCTGTGGAAAATAAAATGGTTTTAGCATAATTAGTATTTAGGAGGAGCCCTCAGAACTCAAGCCAAGAAGAATTTTGGTGAAACTGAGTTGAATTGTAAAAATGACCTTGGATATAGATTTTCCAGAGCATAAATGATTTTCAGCTTCCATACCATTAATGGAGCTTTTAAAAAACTGGATATAAAACAAATCTGTAGGGTACAAAAATGTTGACTGATTTTGTAAGAGAAACAGAATCCTTCCAGTAGACTGCTTGGATGTGTTCAGCAAGTTTTTTTGTGAACCAGCTAACAGATTGTGTAGAGAGGTCACAAAGATGGAGACAAGGTATGTGAATGTGGTGGCCAACAACAGTGAAGACACTGGATGGAGTTACAAATATGGATTTCATCACTGTTGAGGCTCATACTCATATAGTCACTGAAGTCAAGAAATGATGCTTCAGTGCCATGGCCAGAACAGAAGTAATATTGGGTACATAAATGATGGTACTGGGGTTAAGGTGGGGAAAGAGTTGATGGAATACACATTGCATGAGTATTTAAGAGGGGTTGAGAAAGACTATGTTGTTAATAGTGGGATAGATCTGTGATTGCTCCTTTCTTATGGAGGAAAAAACAGTGGAGGACTTCTAATGTATCCAAGGTAACAGTAACAAAAATGTTATAGTCAGTCTCAACCATAAGTCTGTGCACTACTTAAACTTTATGAATATAACTCTTAAGGTGGAAAACAATGGAAATAATCTGGGAAATATCCATGCATTTACCCATTTTCTAAATGTTAGCCTTGATAAAAGTAGCAGTGGTAACAAATTAAGAAGTATTGATCATACATCCCTATCCATAGCAGTACTTTTCAGCTGTTCATGCAGCATACCCCTGCATTCCGAGGCAAGCTGAGAGGTATAATCAGTCCAGGGAATCCTCGGTTTACCTTAGAGTCTCCTCCCAAGTAGACTGCGGCAAATTCACTTCCCACGGCTGCATCCAGGAAATATACTTATTAGATGTCCAAGTGATTTTAACTGACTCATCTCCATTTTCTTTTTAATTTCTCCAAATCTTTTGGGTTTCTAACACCATGACGGGAATGGACCCCATTCCTAAGTCAAAGTACGATTAAAGTTCATGAAATTAGTATTGTTTCAGTCATTGATATCAACCAAAAGTGGTCTTTGCAGCACCCGCAATGTGCCCAGTAATGAGTTCTTCTGCAATTCATACAGGATTACACATACTGGTAATATATCTAAATACGATTGTGGATGCTTTTTTATGAGAACCACTGCTCCTACTACTAATGGAACTGTCTGGGTATCTTTCTTCATGTTGCTCTCATTTCTGCCTGCAGATTGTAATACTTTGACTTTGTATTGCTCTGTACGCAATACACTGTAACCACTGGGTGTGGCATTTTCAATGATCAATGCTACTTTTGTCTTCTTTTCATGGACCACTGGTTTTCTAGCATCTATTTTTTAAACTGTTAGTAATGAGCGATCCCATGTGATGTAAACTTCATCATTTTCTAAGATGCTTTGTGGCTCATGTTTCCAGTGTTTTTCAGCCACTTCAATACCATAATGTTTGCACAATCCCCAGTGCAACAGTGTTGGCACATTATTATGCCTTTTAGTATACAGTACTTCTCCCATTAGTATGTCACAAGCAGCAATGAGGCATGCAACTGTTTCTACTTCAGTTTTACAAAACCTACATTTGTCTGTTTCTCCCACATGTTCAATGGACTTTGTAAACCTGCATATACACAGACCACTATCTTAGGCTGCAAATATTAACCTTTCATCTGTTGGTTTGAATTCGCCTCTCCTTAACCATTCCTGCATTTATTCCTGATCAATATGAGGTTCTTCCAGAAGTTTTCTATTCTTGCAACTATATTTATGCATTTCTTGCCTTCTCATCTGGTCTTTCACCATATACTCTTACTTTTGTTTTTTGGCACATTCAGTTGCTGCCTGATTTTTATCTACTTCTGGTTTGATTTCCATTCCTGCTTGATGCCAATATGCTTCTGCTAGATTAAGCAGATAAGTCATCTTAGATTTATTCTCCTCATGTTTCAAAACATTCAGTACATTTGGGTCTTGTGAGGTCAGCAGATATGTATGGAGTCCCACGATTGCAGAGCTATACATGCAATCAATTTCAAGGAGGCTCATCCCTCCTTCAGCATGGGGAATATATAATCTTGGTATGCACTGATTTTTATAAATCATTTGGTGAGCATGAAGTATCCTTCTCGTTTTCCTATCTAATCCATCCAACAAGTTTTGGGGTCAGCCAATAACTCCAAAACTGTAAGTTAGGACAGGAAGAATAAATTGGTTTATAGCTTGGATTTTGTTCTTAGATGTTAATACTGTTTTCAGGATTAATTTAAGTCTTCTAAAGAATTCCGTACTAAGTTTTATTCACGTGTTCATGTTTTATTGTTGATCCTTCATCAGTTCCAAATATTTATACACTCCCTCTCGCTCAAGTTGTTTTATATGACATTCTTGTCCCAAACTGATGTTTTCCTGCTGCTGCAGTTTTCCTGCTTTAAAGGATGCTTTTGCACATTTATCAAGACAAAATGACATACAGTTAACCAAAACTCAGGCAACCAGAACTCTCAAGCAACCAGAAAAAAAAAAATCGAAGGAATACAGTACAATTTTCATATATTGCACTTTGTCCCCCCCCCCACCACCGCAGAAATATACCTTATCTTTTTAGAGTTTTACAGTTTTAAAAAGGAATAGTAATACATTCCTTCTTTCCCCAACCTAAGAACAAGTCAAACCAAACAAATAGTATAGGGTACAGTATTAGTCAGGCCTATTTTTAATAGTAACTCTTAAGCAACCAGAAACTACAGTTATCTGCCATCTTCCAGTCCCAATGGTTGCCAGTTAACTGAGAGTTTACTGTACTTATATCATTTGAAAAAGTTTTGACAACTTGCAGTTGTACTTTCAGTTCCTCATCTGATGAGCTACCAGTTTTAAATTAGAAAAAAAAAAGATGAGAAGTCTTTACACTTTGTTGTTTTCTAGGAGCCAAATTATAGCCATGGCCTAAGCTGTTAAGTAGACAGCTTAATTGGTTAAGGGCAAGGCAGACTAGCAGCAGTGACAGAGAGTCACCCTGGAATATCCCCCTTTGAATTTTTATCCCTGGGATAATAATTTGTCCTTTATCATGGCTTAATTGCAAAGTGATTCATAGGTGTGTACTAGGCTAATGGCCCTGGGACCTTTACAAGCCATAGGATTACCTTGACATAGTGCCACCCAAACTTAGTTCCCAGTGCCTCTGTCGAGTAGAGCCACCGGTGTCATCCCCGGGTGAATTTTCTGTTTCCCACCTACTCATCAAGATGTCTCTTGAAGAGGGTCAGCGAGGTACTCTGCTTGACATGTATGGGAAGTCTGTTCCATAGCATGGGCAGTCTCTGGGTTATGAGCCTGTCCCTCCAGCATGTTCTGTTAATTGTGGTAATGAGGTTGAGGTCTCCAGAGTGTGTGGTGTGGAGGAATTGGGATTTCTTTAGATGTAGCATTTCTAACAGAGTTGGGTCAGACATGGCTTTTTAAGTCAAGCAGAGATCGCCTCTAAGTAGGCAGTATGAGAAAGAGAATAGTTAAAGTTTTCTGAGTCTGACCATATAGGACAAGTGTTTAAGGACTAGGATCCTCTTTGTGAGGTACTTTTGTGGCCTCTCCAGTTGTTGCAGGTGTTAAGTGAGGTACATGCCAAATGGAGCATTGTACTCGATGACTGGCCTAATGAGGGAAGAGTAGAGGGAAACAATGACCTCTTTCTTCCTGGATGAAAAACCCTTAGTAATGAGATATGCCACATAGAAGGACTTTCTGACCACACTGGCAATGTGGTGATCAAAAGAGAGGTTGCTGTCAACCTGTGTACCTAGATCTCTTATAAACACCTTCTATGTTCAGTTTACTACCATCAATGTGGTAATTCATGGGAACCAGGTTTTTTCCAAAGGGGATGACGACACATTTTATGGCATTGAGCTTAAAGCCATGGTTCTGACACCAGTCGTTGGTCACTGTGAGGCCATTCTGTAGGATGTCAACATCACTTGGGGAGTTAATAATAATCCCAACTTGCAATCGTCTGCAAACTTTGTCAGCCAGATTCCCTTTGTGTTGGCCTGGACTTCAGAGAAGTAGATACCAAACAGGACAGGTCCCAGGACCGAACCATGTGGGACTCCACTCATGACTGATCGGCAGTCTGACTTGGAGTCAGCTACTTTCGAGACTCCACTCGTGACTGATCGGCAGTCTGACTTGGAGTCAGCTACTTTCACACGGTGGATTCTATTTGTGAACCAGTTTGCAACCCACCTAGTGATATAGGGGTTGATGCCAAGCTAAGTGAGTTTTTCTATGATTCCTGAGTGGGGAATGGTATCAAAAGCCTTGTCAGATCAAGGTAGGCTGTATGAACCACCTTGTCTTCATCCACAGCTCTGGTGACTGACTCAAAGAAGTCGACCAAGTTGAGCAGGCATGATCTACCCTTCACGAAACCAAACTGTGTGGGATCCAGAGTTTGGAGATTCCCTATATCCTTGTTTATTAGGTCCATGAGGATGCGTTCCATAGCTTTGCATATCAGACTCATCAGGCTAATGGGGCAGTAGTTCCCAGGGTCTGTAGTCGCTCCTCCTTTGTGGAGAGGGATGACTGTAGCAGTGCACCATTCGGCAGGGAAAAAGCCTAAGGTGAGGCTGTGACTGAACAGGGCGTACAGGTGAGGTGCCAGCTTACTCTGTAGATCATGTAGAAAACAGCCAGGGATATTGTCAGGTCCCATTGAAGCTGAAATCTTGGCCTTGGACAGTGCTGTTTTGACCTGTGCAGCAGTAATACTGGGTGCCTGACAATCTACTGTTATTGTGATTGGTCCTTTGGGGGGGGGGTAAAGTTGGCACTGAATCTGTCAGCCAATATACTGGCAATATCTGTTGGCTCGGTATAGGAGGTACCATTTTGCAGTAGCTCAGAGCAAATCTGGGTTTTGCCGTGTGGATTCTTTACATAACTGCAGAAGGCTTTGTGATTGTCTTTACTATCTGCTGCAATTCTGTTTTCATGTCTAGCTTTAGAGAATTTGATGAGTGATCTCAACTTTTTTTTTTGAGGCAGATAAGGGAGTTTTTCCAGTCTTGGGACTTCACCTTATTCCGCATCACTTTCCTCCTTCTGTTGTAGAGTTTGTTTACGGCAGGGAACTACCAGATTGGCTTCCTTTTTTGGAGGAGAGTGTCTTGGTTCTATTACGTATGGTGAGATCCATGCATTTGTGTACATCTTCGTACAGTGCATTGGTGTATGATTTTGCAGTCACGCAACTATTCTCCATTTGCATGGGTGCCGTGAAGTTAGCCACCTCTGTTTTTAGGATCCCAAAGTTAACTTTGGAGAAGTTTTTCATGGTGGTTACCTTTGCTTGGGGGGGTGGATGGGATGTGGATTACCAAAGTGATTAGTTTGTGGTCGGATCTAACCAGGGAGGAGCGGACTACTGGTGTAGAGCAACGGTCACCCATGTTAGTAATGACTAGGTCAAGGATGTTGCTAACTCTAGTGAGGTAAGAATGAGCTGGTCCAGGGCATTGGAATTAATGAACTCCAGGAAACATTGGGCAAGTGTATTGGTATATGAGTAGTCTACCCAGTTAATGGAGGGGTAGTTGAAGTTGCCTAGTAAGAGAGTATTAGGTTGGACCCTAATATTCTCCAGGGTGCTTAGGAACATGGAGTGTGAGTCTTGGGACATAGTTGGGGACCTATAGCAGGTTACGACCTGAATCGCTGTCTTACCCAATGTTAGCTGCACCTGAAGAATTTCTGATGCATCATGTTGGGCTATCAGTCTGGAGGTGTGCGCATCCTTTATGAATATGGAAACACCACTGCCTTTGGAGCTTCAGTCTAAGTTCTGGGGCAGAAAGGTGTGGAATGGGTTATAGCCTGGTAGTGCAGGGGTGCTTTCTGCTGCCTTGAACCAGGTCTCTGTTACAGCACAAATGTCAATGTTCTCCATTTTAAGGAGTACCTCGAGTGAGTGCATTTTGAGATTTAGACTTCTAGCATTGAGCAACATAACCCTCAGAATGCATTTGTTTGTAACTGTTACGGTGGTAATTTGGTCTTTGGAACACCGCCTAAAAAGGTACTACAGGGGTGGCAAGAGCCTTGGCCAGTATCCAGAAGCCCAGGGGTGACAGATGCAGGCCATCTCTGGCAAAGCATCGATGTCAGTCAATCATGTCATCCCAGGCAGACAGATGCTGGATCCCCTTAGAAAGACACCAGAAACTGAGCCAATTGTTGAATTCAATCACTTTCTGCTTGCACTATGACATCATTCTGGGTGATCAGAATAAGGAGTTTGGAGATGATACCAAAATGAAAAAAAAAACTTCGGTCCCACCAATCAGCGTTGTACGACACAATGATCCACGAGAAAGTAATGTAACTCATGGTTTATTCATCGACATCAAACCAACATTCCACAAAACAACACGGACAAGACTTCCAGGTCAATATGAGAAGGTAACTCCACACATCAGCCTGCTACATCAAACATGTATCGTGCATAACATAAAAAGGACGCCAATATGACACAAGTTTAGCGCTTTCAACCAAGTAACTGGTCTTCCTCAGAACTAAAGGGAAAAAATCATCAGTAACCCTTTAAATAAATTTTTTGGCGCCAAATACAACTTAATTGTGTTTTAAAGATACACTGCAATATAAATTATGCTATTGTAACACCATTATTGTCCATGTAAAAAATATGCTTATGCGTAAAAAAACATACATTCAAACAAATCTAATATAAATAGATGAATGTATATGCAGAATGTATGGAAGATTCAGATATGCAAAATAAAATAAAATATACTAAATCGATCAGGTTAGTAAAAACTTAAAATGTAAGGTGTACATCAAAACGTTTGCCATCTCTTTATAATTAATGGGTAGTAGGAAAATATTGAATGGGTAAAAATGGATGTAATAATATAACACTCTTGCGAATACTGTAATAAGAGAATGATCTAAAATAAAACAATAATAAAAACTCTAACAAAATTAGTAAAAATTGTAATATGTGAATAAATATTCAAATATATGACTGGATTAATGTTAAATTAATTAAATATAATTAATATATAAAATTTCAATAATGTATATGAAAACAAATGAAGTCGGCAGGACTTATAAATATGTATATGATATTATGTAAAATATATTTATGAGTGAAATATTGTATGAAATTGCATATTTATTCTATATAATATATATATAAAATGAGAGACTTATAAAAGTTAGCTAATGAATAATAATAAATAGAATAATATAACCCTTACGTCAAGAATACAATACAACCAATAAATTAAAAATATAATGCAATCAATAAAATGAGGATAGTGAGAATACAGAAACTAATAAAAATAATGCATTTCATAAGAATACTTCATAAGAAACTTCATAAAAATAATGCATTTCTAAACTATAATGCATTTCTTAAAATAATTCGTAAAGGTAATGCATTTCATAAAATATTGCATGTTAAGTAATGTGTTTCATAAAATATTTCATAAAACATAATTAGAGGTAGTGTATTTCATAAAATATTTCAAAAAATACTTAAAAAAATAACTTCAAAAAACACTTCAAAAAGCTTCGCAAAAGCATCACAAAAGCAATGATTTAATTGAAATGCATTCGTTGAGGCCAGGTGGGTTGGTGGCATCAAGATATAACTGCCACCAAGTTTCTCTAAAAGCTATAAGGCTTTTTAGATCGCCACCTCTGGGATCGTTTAAAACCACTTCCAAAATAATAAATTTGAATGTGTGTTGTACACCCATTGCCTCTATATGTCTATATAAAGCGTTGTTTATATCCTTACGCCTAATACTGTACATATGGTCATAGATGCGTTTTTTCAAATAACGTTCGGTTCTACCTACATAGAACGCTGAACAATTTTCACATTTGGCCAGGTATATAACCTGTTTGGTATTGCAATTGCCAGATTGACAGATTATGATGCTATTATGTCCATTGTTCAAGTGTATCTTATCTTCACTTGACATATATTTGCAAAAATTGCAAAAACCACACTTCCTATTAGTAATCTTACTACTATTAGTCTGGCCCCCTCTTTTAACCAAGTGATGTTGTTCCAAGAGTTTTTTCATATTACATCCCATCCTATAAACAAATTTCGGTTTAGTACCTAATACATTTACTAGAGCTTGATCATTGCTTATCAAGTGCCAGAATTTAAAAATAATTCTTTTAATATTATCTGCACCTAAACAATATGGTATGATGCAAGCTCGTTGAAAACTAGGATTAACTCCATAATCTTGAAGGATGGGATTATTTTGAATATCTCCTGATCCCAGTAATGGTTTATATTTTATACCCCATTGACTAATGACGTATGATACTACTTCTTCCATCATAGTAGGGGGA
The DNA here is from genome assembly GCF_019279795.1 of Protopterus annectens. NCBI lineage: Eukaryota > Metazoa > Chordata > Ceratodontiformes > Protopteridae > Protopterus > Protopterus annectens. Next base: position 1,700,230,772 of record NC_056744.1, on the reverse strand, counting down.
TACCCTCTTTGTCTAAACAGTTCCTGTATTAGGGTAATTTCCTTGTACAATGCCTCCTCCTCTGAAACCATTCTAGCAGCTCGTATGCATTGGCCTTTGAATACATTGTATTTTACTTTGGGAGGATGGCAGCTAGAAAAATCCAGATAATTATTAGAAAAAGTGGGTTTTCTGTAAGTTTTAGATAGTATTTTCCCATTGTCATGTACTATAAATGTATCTAAATAGGGCAACCCTTTGAGATCATATATATGAGTAAATTTCAAAAAATTGCTACTTTCATTAATAAAGTTCATGAACTCTAATAATAATTCTTCACTAGCATGCCAAAGAATGTAAATATCGTCCAAGAATCTTGAATAATAACGGACGTGTTGATAGTACTTGGATGGAAATAATATGTTGTCCTCCCAATTCAACATGACTAAATTGGCATATATGGGGGCACAAGCTGCCCCCATAGCAACCCCTCTAGTCTGTCTAAAAATCTCACCTTCAAAATAAATGTAATTATTGTCTAATACTAAGGCCATTAATTCAACAATCAAACAAATGGTATCCCATTCTAAATCTGTGTGTTTAGTCAAGCTATTCGAAAAAGCTTGCAAACCTTCTTCTTTAGGTACACACGAAAACAGATCAATCACATCAATGGTAACGATAAAATAAGGGTGACTGGTATCATATTAATTCACTGGATACTGGGATAGAAAGCACCAGGAATCCTTGACCATATGCGGAATAAAAGTGTAAACATTTTTGAGTACCACGTCTATAAATTTACCTATTCGGAAAATTTTAGAATAGCTACCAGAGACAATGGGTCTCAAGGGTGGGTCTTTAGTATCCTTATGTATCTTGGGTATACCCACCATGGTAGCTAATGTAGGATTGTTAACTTTAATAAACTTTTAAATCACTTCTGTAATTCTGGCCTCAACCAAATATTCTTCTATATAGGAGTCAATTCTCTGGTAAGCAATATATAACTCATTCTTAGAAACTGGTGCATAGTTACCAGAGGAGTATAATATATTATAAATCTTCTGTGTGTAATTCAAATTGTCATATATTGCCACTCCTCCCCCTTTGTCAGGTTTCATAATTCTAATAGAACTATCCCCCTTTAATGCTTTTAATACATTACTCTCTTCCTGCGTCAAATTTTGATGTGCCTTCATGTTTTTTAGTTGGTTGTATTCATTATAAATCTCCCTAGTCACTACCTTGTCAAATGTATCAATAATGGGGTGATTGGGTGGTGTAAATCTACTCTTAATAAAAAGTGATTGACTAATTTTATCACCCCCCTTCATTATCTCTGAATGAAATTCTGTCCTTATAAAAAACTTCTAAATTAATTATCCTTATAAATTTCTTAAAATCAATTAATACATCAGTTAATTTAAAACTCGGGTTTGGAATATATTTCATACCTCTCTCAAACAACATAAAGTGTACCTTATCTATATGCAATCTAGAATAGTTATAAATTTTGAAATTATGATAAGTATATGTATTGCCATCTATTGAAATTTCATTGTTAACTTTATCATGACCATAATCAATACTATCTGAACGATTTCCATCACCTATAAAGCCATCACTAATATCATCAGAGGGGGTTACCTGTCCCATACATTCCCCCTTACATATGACTTTTGATATGTTCTTTGATATGGTGGATTCTTGGTTCTCGGGTATTTTTGAAAACCCTGTGTATTATTTTCACCATAATCATATGCATCATGGTATTCCCCTCTTGCATTATTAGTATTTGTATCTTGATTAATATAAGTCCTGTTATTATAATATTCACTTGTATGAACATTACGTAACTTAGGCCAAATATAGGCCAATTGTTGTTGATATTGGTTTTTGTCCCTCATCATTTTATCATTTTTACGTGTACACAAAGTAGAAGCCCATTTATCTGCTTCTGTATATTGTTTATTATATAATTTCTCCCAGTCATTAAATAATAAATCATTCACAATCGTAGTATTTAAATCATCTACTTCTTGAATTAGTTTACTTAATCTTTCATCATAAAATTTCATTAATAACTTAATATATTTAAAACCACATTCATCAAATAGGCTTCATTTTTACCCGTATCTGTCAAATCAATACCCATAGGTAATTTAAAAAATCTTAAACCTTTTGGTACTATTTTATTATCCAAACATTTTTGTAAATACATATTGTCGACCTTAAGACCATTAATGGTCTTTAATTTTTTACCCATCAAGAATATCTTAGATTTTAAACTACCAATCTCTCTCTTATTGTCCTCCTGTGTATGTACTACTTTATCCAAGTCTTTCACATTATTCACATCAAAATCGAAAGTTAAGAATTGATTAAATCGATTAACTTTATCTTTTTGTCCTTCTGATGATGTGACCGGTTGTGAACTCAATGCAAGGCCCTTGGTCTTATGTGTATAAGGCAGTTCAACAACTGTTGAATAAGTTTTGTTCGGAGGTATTCTTTTGGGTTTAGTCCCTATTCTTTTCGCCTCCAAATCAAGACAATAAGGAGAAAAATCAAAAGTAAAGTCGGAAATGTTTGTTACTGCTGGACAAAGGAGCAGAAATGTCCAGCCCTTTGTTCCGACTATTGTGACATGATGGTTGACCATTAGGTATGTCTGAATCTTCGTTAGAATATTCTGCATCATTGTCTGAGATAGAAGCATTAGCTTCACCAGATACATTTAAGGGATTGAAAGCTTTCTGTCCCTTTTTAGAACCCATCAATACATTGTTTTTAGATGTCAATACCTTAGTTGCAGTGGGTTGTGCACGTGGCTGATCATCCAGTTCTGGGTGATGGTAAGATGCTACTCAGGGCTAGGGTCATACCCACCTGGGCTACATAATCCAAGTGCTCCTCCATGTCCATGTCTGCCACTGTTTCATGATCACTGTAATGTAATCAATCAGTATAGTATCTTGTATATTTTTAAGCACTCTTTTATCCATGAATGTGGGATACTATCAAATGCTTTTTTATAGTCAGTCCATGCCATACTTAGATTCTTCTCCTTTTTACAGTTCTCCACTATGACTTTATTTAACAACAAATGATCCTTTGTTCCATATGACTTTCTTTTGTTACCCTTTTGTTCTACTGCTATAACTGAGTTTTTTCCTAAATGACTATAAACTCTGTTGACATCAATTCCCATATATAGTTTATATGTCGTCTAAAGGCAAGTTATCGGTCTATAATTTTTAGGGTAGCTTGCAAGTTCACTCTTAAGAAGGTGCATTGTTTTTGCTGTTGTTAACCAGGTTGATGTCTGTTCAGGGTGAGCATATAAATAGATCTTACTCATGGCTAAATCTTCATGCAAAGAAATTAATACTTTAACCAAAAGTTAGGTACTGCATGTGGACCTGGGGTTTTCCATTTAGAGCCTTCTCTTAACTTTGTTTCAAACTCTCTGGCCATTACTGCATTTCATATTCTGTACCTTTAAACTTCTTATTCTTTCTTTTACTTTTTTTTTATCCAGTTACCATCTTTGTTTTCTTTCAGTTCCTTTTACCTTGTTTCCCAATTCTCTATAAAACTTTTTTGGGTCGTCAATAAATTGCTTACTTTGTACTTTTCCTTTTATAGTTATCGGAGTATCTTCTAAGTTTTTCCACCTGTACTGAGATTTTTAGTTTGTTATGCAGCGGTAGCATTGTTGCCTCACAGCAAGAGGTTCTCTCGTTCGATTCTCGGCTGGAGTGCGGAGAGTGCCTTCTGTGTGGAGTCTGCATGTCCTCCCTGTGGTTGGGTGGGCATTCGAAAGACATGCACAAATGGACGTGTCTTCTTTGAAGGTTGAACGTCGAGCTGGCACCTCGGCGTTCGTGAAAATCTACTGCCAATCATTAGTGGACCGAAGTTCTGCTGTGGTGACCCCTAACCAGGAAAAGCAAAAGACAACAACAACATTTGCGATACTGCATGATAGATCCTTGTCTATTCTAATACTGCGCATTGCTTTTATCATGTCTTAGTATTTTTGTTGATCTGTTCCCTCTTCTATATTCTTCTAACATTGACACTTCTTGTCTTAACTGCTTTATAGTTTTCTCTACTTGATACTTCCATGATGGTATTCAATTTCTCCACTTCCTTTCCCTCACTACTCTGTGTTCTTGTGGTAGAACGTTATCAGTTATTAATTTAGCTGCACAGTAATACATCCTGTTTACTTCTAATATATTGCATGGATCTCTATGGACAGTCCTAATTACTGTATTCATTTGTTTTATCAAACTTCTGACTTTTGGGGGGTTTATTGACCTTCTGCAGTCTAATTCTTTCATTGATCTTATGGGTGTGTGTCTGTGTGTGTGTGTGTCTCTGACTTTGGAGACAGTGGAAGATCTCTGCTGTCATCTGCAGGTTTTCTTTGTAATAAATGTATGGCATGTCAAGTCAGTGACAACAAAAATAGAATGAGAATTAGGCTGCACATTACAGGAGAGGCAGACTTTTTCTGTGACCTTTGTAGTTATAGAGGAGGCAGGCTTTTCAATTTATTTAGCAAGAACCTTATTATCTGGCAGTTTGTGTTTATATTTGACCTTTATGGTAAGTTTTTGTACTGCAAAATTAGTTCTGGTGCCTCTTTAATGATATTTTTGTCCAGTCAGCATGCACATATTGAATATTAATACACACAAGTTAAAAACACCTCTTTCCCACCAAGTAGAGCTAAAATCCAGTGTCCCAGTCTTTGCACACTTCTTTGGAATTTTTAATATAGTCAATCTTCTTCAGTGCACACCATATTAAGGGTGAATTAGATCCAATTATGCTTTGTTTAGAAATTTGTCTTTCTTCCTCTTGCATAATTTTGCTTATCACATCTATTTTTTTTTTTCCTTTTTCTTGCTTGCCAATAAATAAAACTGTAGTTCGTTTTTGTTATTTCTCACCAACTAGAATCATAAAGCTATTTGAACTCTAAGAATTCACAACTCTTTTATTCTTTACTGTTATTTACAGCTGCATTATTTTCCTCCCTGGGATCACAAACTCATTAAACCCTCTGTAGTTTGAAAAGAAGCCTGATAACTGCAGACAGAAATTTTTCTAATCAGTTGAGCTTTAAAAGCAAGGAATGTGAAACTCTGACTGACTGGGTGAAGGAAGACAGAGGAAAATCAAAGGAACTGAAACTCACAAAATTCCACTCATTTTCTTAAAGCTACAGCCACTCTAAAAGTGCTTCAAATCTCATAAAGGAACAGCTCCCAATTTAAAGCAACAGTTAAACAATCAGGGTGCTGTATTACATATCTAACATTGCTCACATTTCAGGAAGAAGGCTGTCTCAGGCATCACTGTAAATGAATACTTTATCATACTGGGTACAGGGTTGTAACATGTTTCACATTATTCTTCAGAGTGGGCCTGGGATTTCAGAGATTATCTGTACAACCACTTTCTCAATTCTGCTACCACATCCTTTCCAACCAGTTACCATCTTTCAGGTAACCATGAGAAAGGTCACTGTTTTTCATTCTTGTTCCCTTACTGCTTTCTTGTGACAGAATGACAGAGTACTAACCATCCATACCTCCAAAGATGTGGATCTATGTTTGCAAAATAGTTTGAGCTCTAAGAAACATCCTGTACTCTAACTCTAAACTGGCTCCCTGGACCGTGTTGAAATGTCAGCACTTGTAATGCCAAGGGCTGAGATGCAGAAAAAATATTTAAAATGTAGAAGAGGGGATTTTGGACATCACTCTTCTTCTTTAAACATGGGGTAAGGCCACCCGTACCCCCAATGTGGGGTCAAGCCTCCTGCACCCTTCTCCCCAAACTTACATATACTTACTCTGAGATTGCCATGCCTCAGATAAAAGGGAATATTCTGTGAAATGGCCATCTCAGACATACTATGCACAAGTCGCTAAAGTGAGTCCTGACATTTCAAACAGTTATCCTCTAAACCTTCCCAGATTTCTTGTTACCAGATTGATTCTTGTTAGATTGTTTCCTCTATTTTGTATGCTGGCTATAGCTGTGTTTTTTTCCCTTCTCAAGCTCATGTCATACCATCCCATAATACAGATATATAAGCATCAAAGTAGGGAAAATTATGTGGAACGACAGTGTCCAGAATCACAATCCATATCCATTGTCTGGCTTCTTTTAAACAGGATCCTTCCAGCACATTTTCTGAGGATTAATGTGATTAATATTTACATTTACAGGCCCTTATTTTGTCAGTGTCTTTTGACTCAAATTCCAACGGGTTACTTTAGTACCACTAATACAGATAGAATGGTATCTGTTTTCCCATCATTCTGGCTTTCCTCATGGCCTAATGGTGAAAACAGCAGTATTTCTTTATTAAAACATCAATTGTTAAACAGTCCTTTCTATACCCATACATGAATATTATGCCCAGTTTACCTTCTGGTGTGTTGCACCATTACTTACTAATTACTCTTATTGTTACAATGCTCCCTAAATCAAGCACAGCATATACTGCTCTTCCATTTACCTAGATGCCACATAGCTCAGGTTGTGGCTGATTATTATTAACAACAGCTGACCCACTCATCTGCAACCATGGAACATGTCTATCTTCCTACCTGATTTACTATCGGCTGCAAATATACAGCGTATCTCCCTGGCACTATGTGCTTTGTCTGACACACTTAATATTCCAGCTATGTACTCAAACCACTAGAAATGTGCATCACAATTTGTTCAATAGCTAATGGAGAGTTATCAGCTATGTACCTCCAACCACGGCTTTTAAAACATTTAAATTATTGTGACTTATTTTATTCTCTTCTCCACTTAGGGCTGATCAATGATTGCCACTGTAAGCTGAAATATGTGGATGCTTTCTTCCTCTTTTCTTTGACAAGTTTCGTAACAGTCTTTCTCATTATATCTGTTTTTTTTTTAATGAACAGTCCATGTTGCAATGGATCAACTCAGTTGTCACCACATATCTTTCAACCAAAAATACAAGTGGATCAGCCATTGTAGGATTCCCTTAGAGAACTGTCTGAGGAGACAGGGAAGTTTCCTTAACAAGTGGGTCATTACGCTATCTGAACAATTCTCAGTGCTAAATTTTCTTTGGGTTTTAATGATTTCCTTGCCAAATGTACCAAGTCACATATTTGTAAATCAGCAGATCTGTCCACAGTGGGAGCCCACATGTGGAATCTCTGGGCCAGTGCTGATCATGTCGCTCCTAAGTGGGCTAGTATTTCTTTTCTTTTTGCAAACATTGACCTCTGCTGGTTCTACAGCAAAATAAGCTTTTGAGACTTTCCACTTAGAAATGATACCTCCACTCTAGCCCACTCATTATATGGTTATCCTTTTTCATGTTCTTTCAAAGGCTGTTAGCCTCTTTATTGACAAATTAACTCATTATCTGTAAGAAATGCCTCTCAGCAATCCAGAATTTCACAGAATGTCCAGATCATTACCTTATATTTTTGGTCTGGTCTTCATAAAATGTGTTCTTCCAGCAAACCACAGAGGATTGAAATCACTAAATAATGATAGGCATTTCAGGTTCAGATGTCACATCTTTCAGAAAACACACTAATATAAAAACATTACTTTCTCAACTTTCTAAGTTTATAAAAACAACATTTAAAATATGTCCCTATTTTTGTGTCTTTGCCCCACCATTATTTTTGGCTTTGTCCAGAATTTTGTGCTAAGATGTCAAGAGATATATTTCCTGGACATGAATCCCAACTTTTGCCAGGTCCTGGAATTCCTCCTGAAGTTAATTAATGACCCTCTGTAGCTCTTTGATGTGGCAGCAGAGAGCAGAGCTAGGTTATCGTTGACCTTGTTTATATTGCTATATACAGATTATTTCAAGCAAAGTTCTTTTTAACTTGCTAGATATGGCTCTTTAAAATCATGGATAACTTCTGCAACAGTACTTTGCAACATACTAGGTCAGGAAAACAGCCTGACTTTCCCCAGTATCTCCACCATATGTGACAAAACTGGCATCCATAATCTCCAGGGATTTTAGATGGGTGTACTTTAAACTGCATAACAATTAAGAAGGTGAGTCTCTTGCTAGAAGACAACCAACTAAAATTGCTTTCAGTTCAGTATTTTTAAAAAGGAAACTTAAGATGCTTAATATTAGCTTAATACAATACATCTTAAACTGCACTGACGTAACTGGAAAGCAAACAAGATAATATAGAACACAATGCTGTCAGTCCAGAGGTAATGTCTACAGGTTGGGAACGTTTCTTGCTTGTCTGTAACACTTGTTACAGTATTTACATGTTCTTTCTTAGCAGGCTTCTAACATTCACCACTTTGCCATCAGAAATATTCTCAACATTTCCAGTCACTTATACAGATAGTGACCTAACTTTTAACCAGCATACATCTATTGTTGAAAGAAAGTCATTTTATATTGCACAGCTTATAAACAAAGGGATTGTGTCTAGATCTAGAGATGCTATTGTTCCCTATTACTCAGCCCTTATTTACTTGAGTCTATCAAGATACATCTGAACACCATGGTTTTTGCCTACTTTAACTACCCATCCATTGACTGGGTAAATTATTTGTGCTCTAACTCACTTGCCCAAGGGTTCCTTGACATTAACTCCAATGCCCTGGACCAGCTAGTGACACCCCCACAAGGGGTAGCAACATCCTGGATCTAGTGCTTACCAGTATGGTGGACCACTGTAGCACCCCCACTGTGAGGTCTTCCCTAGTAAGATTTGACCACAAATCAGTCTAATTTTTTAGTAACAATCACACCTGACCCACTCCTATAAACCTCCTCCAAAGCAAATTATAGCTTATTACAGGATGGTATAAATAGCTTTACTGAACCTCCCCTTAGATGAAACTGGCAACTATGCCAAGTTCTATGCCAATACTTTATACAAACATATGCATAACTGCACTGACTCAGCCATACCTGATAGGACCAAAACAAGCTCCTCAAGGAAGAGCACACCTGCCTGGTGGACAAGTGTATTTAACAGGCTTTACAATAAGAGGAAGAAATTGCTGTCTAAGACTAACAGAGAGTGAGCCCTAAACTGGAACACTCCTTCCTCAGCTTAAACACGCACATAAGACTTCTTGTGAAGTCCTCCAAAGCAAAGTATGAATCCAAATTTGCTTCCTCAACTAAGGACAACCATAAGGCATTCTTTAGTTGTATCCATAACTTAGAAGGAAAGGCCCACATTTGTGCTGAACTCGTAGTTAATGATACCACATATACTGAGCCTGTGGATATAGCTAACTTCTGCGAAAATGTCACTCCCCTGTACCTACCACACTTACCGCATGACATCCCTACTACCTGTCCTCTACCTTGTATCTCTAAAGAGCAGGTCATAAACACCCTCTCTAAGGCCAAAAACACAGCATCTATGGGACCTGATAACATGCCAGGCTGCATCCTGCATGGGCTCAAACATGAATTAGCAACATCACTGGGTACTCTTTTCAATCACAGACTAAGCATTAGCTTCAACCCAGCTGAATGAAAAATGACCACTGTTATCCCCTTACACAAAGGTGATGTTTCCACTGACCCTGGGAGCTACAGACCTATTAGTCTGACTAGCCTTATCTGCAAGGACATGGAGCAAATCACCATGAACCTTATCAGGAAACATATAGGTAATCTCCAAACACCTGACCCTACTCAGTTTGGATTTGTGAAAGGGAGATCATGCCTTTTACAACCTGGTGGATGTCTTCAAGACAGTCACCAAGGCCCTGGATGAGGGGAAATCCATGCATACAGCCTGCCTAGACTTAGCCAAGGTTTTTGATACTAACCCCCACTCAGGCATCACTGACAAATTCACCCAGCTAAGTATCAACCCTTATATCATTAGATGGGTCACTAACTGTCTCACTGACAGAACCTATATAGTCAAAAAGGGGGAAACCACTTCCAACAGCAGACCTGTAACCAGTGGTGTTCCACAGGGTCAGTCCTGGAACCTCTACTGTCTGGAATTTATTTTGTCTGAAGAACAAGCTAAAACAAAAGGTCTGTGGCTGACAAAGCTTGCTGATGACTGCAAATTGGGAGCAGTCATAGATTCTCCAAATGATGTCAACATCCTACAAGAGGGTCTTACACAAACAAATGACTGGTGCCAAAGTCATGGCCTTAAACTCAATGCAAATAATATATTATCATCCCTTTCAGTAACTGCGATGCTCTTGCTAACTGTCACATCAATAACAACACCCTAAGTATGCACTCAGTGGTGAGAGACCTGGGCACACAGGTTGACAGCAACCTTACCTTTGACCACCATGTCCCCACAGTGGTAAGAAGGGCATTCTATGTTGCTCATCTCATACAAAGGTTCCTCACAAGGAACATTCAAGGTCTTCAGCATCTGTCCTATGTGGGATCATCCAAAATCACTGCCACTTTATTCTGTTTTATACAGACTACTCAAAGGTGATCTATGCCTTGCATATAAGGTAGCCATTGACTCTGCTTTACTGGAAATGATGCATATTCGCAGGTCAAATGGTACAGGGGTTACTCGCTCTAAGTCCTTAACCTGGTATGTGACATTAATAGAACCTGCTGGAGGAAAAGATTTGTCTCCCAAAGGTTACCACACCTTTGAAACAGACTCCCACTTAACGTGAAACAAAGCACCTCACTGGCCCTCTTCAAACACAATCTGGATGACTGGATGGGTACCTGTAAATTCACCCTGGGGGTTCCACCTGTGTCCCTCGTGAACAGAAGCAAATGATGCTGATCTTGGAAATAATGGTAGAACTTGGGTAGGCTTGTAAGGGCCAGAGGGCCATTAGCCTGGTAACTTCCTATGATCCCATGATCCTATGATAATCCAACCTTTGGCACGTATCTGTCCAGACACATGTAACAACTGGAATGCCCACAGAGATACCTTATTAGAAGGATACAATACCTAAAGAACATATCCGACATGGACCGACTCAAAGCTGTGTCACTATACTTGGTATCCTACAAACTTAAGTCTGGCATGCAAGGCATCTTTGACCCATTACTGATGGATTTACTATAATTCAGCAAGTACATTATATCATAAATACTCTGTCTAGAAATCTAAACCTCTTCTGTAGCATCAGCAGAATGATTTGAAGGGACAGATATATTTCACAGAGGATAACACTGCTGGGAAACGGACTCCCCATCCAAATAAAACAAAGCTCATGATGTCCATTTTCAAATGCAACGTAGACCTATGGAATCCAGGACTGCCCCCTGTACTAGTAATGGACAGAGTCAGCTCCCAAATTCTTTATCCTATGTATGTGTGCTCTCAGATTATCTATGGCATGATCCAAACTATTCTTATTAAGGATAATATATAATTACTGACCATGGGATGAGTAAAGCCAGTCTGTAACTGAATGGGATAAGTTTTTTTGAGCACGTACAAGGAAATTGGATAGGCTTACAATGGCCCACAAGAGCAGCTATCCCAGTACTTACCTATGAATGTACAAACCCATGATGATGACATTTCTGTGGTAAATAAAGAAAAACTTAACTGTAAAGAGCTACTAGGCCACACTATTTTCAATTAACTGACAGAACTTGAGTACTCGGATCAGACAGCTTTATTTAAACCCAGTGTTTAAGACATAATCAAAGACAGAATTTAATCTAAGAATAAATACTTCAAACTAAGTATACTACTCTACATATTTCATACTTTAGGAACGTCATTTATCACCTTAAATGTTTACACGCATTTCCTGCAAAGCTCAATTTCCACTTTATAAAATAAAACACACACAAAGCCGAAATGAAAAGCATTCTTACAGTTAGAAAACCAATATCTGCCCATTTTCCTAGTTCTGACTTATCCAACACTGTTTCTTGAGTGGTCACACCATCATTTTTACTGTATACAATGTTTTCTTCCTTCTTTTCCAGTCTTTGTACTACTCCTTTCTTCAGCTCCAAGCTGATATCAGACAATGTAATGTGGGTGGCCATAGCATCACTTGTAATGCAATCAATACTTGCTCCCATTTTATTCAAAATATCTACTGACCTATCTTAAGTTAGTTATTTTCTTATCATGGAAAAACTGTTGCAGATTTGCAAACTCTTGTCTAGTGTAGTGTTGCAAATTATAGTCATCATCCTGGAAAACAAGAATACAGAAAGGCTAAATGGTGACAGATTACACTATCAGCTATTTCTATGCACTTTTCCAATATAACAGGATGAGAGATGGTCAGCCTCTAGTACAGAAGCAAGGCATTTGTCTGGAAGCCTGCTGAATTGGGATCAAGACTGAGCCCACCAGTATAATTACTAGAAACAGATGGACAGCCACCTAGGGTGCTGTCTCTCGATGTGTGGAAAGGGGATACCTAGTATAAAGCTTGGATTATTATGGCATGCTGACTAAGAATTCAGGTAAGTAAAGTTGGCAAGAGAGCAAGAAAATATGGAGAGGACACAGATCCTTCACTTTTGATGGGTTTCACTGTTACAGTAGCCTAAGCTGCATGACACGTTCCCTGCCATGGATGCAATGGCTGGCCAGCTTCCAAAGCTTTTCGGGTACCTTCCATGTGTCCTAAGCATTGTACAACTTGAGCAGAGTGGTATAAAGTAGGACACCAAACTCTCACAGCTTTTTGTCTCACAGCAAGGGATGCTAAAGCCCACTTAGGGAGGGAAGTGCTAGGAGAAAGCGAGAGAAATATCCACAATTCTTTCATAAAACACAAAAAAAAAAAAAAAAGAGATGGAGGGAGGATGTTCATACTACAACAGTGATCTATTCAAACATCTACTGTTATGGTAAGTTTACTTACACCACTGTACTATGCTCATCATTAAATCACTGTTGCAGCAGCCTACACTTCATGGCATGAATACCACAGCTTAGAAAAAAGGGAGAAGGAAGATGAATCAGGGTCCAAAAGCCCCTGGAGAATAACCCTAGCAAAGCTTGCTTTGCACTTAGAGAATCTAGCTTGTAGTGCTTAAGGTATGCAAAGATGACAATGTTGATACTTCTGGTATATTTCTAGAGTCCACCCCTTTCCAAAACAGGTGCAACACTCTCTGCACTGGAGGATATCTACACCAAAGAAGTTTTTAGGAGTGCTCAAAACATTATCATGGATGCTATCCATCCACAACACAAGCTGTTTATGCTGGTACTGTCAGGGGGGAGTTATAAGAGCATGGCAGCCAGAACAACCAGGCTGAAAAACATTTTTATACCTCAAGCTATTAGACTGTTAAATAAAACTGACATACTATCTCTCCCTCCACTATTCGAGGTTGGCTCATGTTTGGAAAGAAATGAGCTTTATTTGCACAGATGTGCTCTTTTACACAGTGCTTTTATATATTTATATATATATATATATATATATATATATATATATATATATATATATATATATATATATATATATACATATATAGATCAGTATTTATATTATTGCTTACTTGTTGTCTTAGATTACTTCTTGTTAATTGTCATTGTTTTTTATATGTTGCTGAAGGATTTGCAGAATAAGAATTTCACTGTACTTTGTGATGCTGTACATATGACAAAAAAGGTCCAAAAAAAGAGTGGGCCTGACCTTGCCTGGAAGTGTCTTGTTATGATAAGGATAATAGAAAAACACAGTTTCATAAGACAATCATTTAGAAATTGTTTGATTTGACACAGACTGCCCCTTTTTCTTACCTCCACTGGAGATATAAACATTTGGTTAAAATTCCTGAAGGTTTTTGTCCTGTTAGTGTAGTACCTCGGTTGCATGTGGATATCCAAAATGAGTAGAATTCTTTCTCCCCATTTCAATTTCAGACTTCATACCCATCAGAAAATTCATGCTAATGCAAAACTTGTTATTCTATCAACTTTCTAAGTTTGTAAGTGTAAAAACAATATTTAAAATTTGGCCCAATTTTTGCCCTTTCTCCCACTTTTATTTATGGTTTTGTCCAGATTTCTTGCTGTATGAGGTTTAGGGGTATGTCTCACTCTTAGCAACAAAGTCCCCATCAGTAGGAGAAAAAAAAAATCAAATAATTGAAGGTCGCTGTTAAAGTTTGTGTACATCATGAGGTAAAAAAACTTTCAAATCCATACCAGTTACTTTTTAGATTTGTACACATCTAGAGATCACACACACACACACACACACACACACACACACACACACACACACACACTATAATGTGGCTTATTTTCTGTGTCATTATCACCAGATAAGCCATATGCTAATATAGATGCAGTGATTTACAAGTGTAATTAGTTGATTGACTTTTTCATATTAACAGCAGCAGCAACTGGGGTTAATTAACAGTTTATGTCCAAACCCTGGGTTAGGTGTTTTAGCTGTATGATTTATGGTTTAGTTTCCTGAGTGCAAGCACACTTTTAATGGAAATGCTTGTGTTTAGACTGGGGGGGTGGTGGATGTCCAACCTGATCTGCCAGCTGAACTCCATTTTTTTCAAGGATTGCATTTTTGTTTCCTTCGAGTGTACTCATAGTGAGCTTGTCCAGGATGTGGAAGTGAAAACCTCCATGGTATGGGAAATCACGGCAGTGCTTTGCTAGCTGGCTTCTGAGGATCTGGAGTCTGATGTCAGACAGGTGGTGTGCTACCTTGATTTTGAATTTGTTCACAGTTTTCCCTATGTAAAAACAACTGTAGCCATTACACTGTGCATGGTATATCACAACAGCATTGCTGCAATTACCAGAACAAGTGTTTTTGATTTTTCTCTTTCGTACTGGATAAAACTAGCAGTCATTGTTGCTCATGTATTTGTAGCAAGTTCAAAAAGGGGGGTGGATGCAGGGGTAGGTTTCTCTGCTGTCTTCTTCCAGTCTGAAGTTGCACTCTATCCAGTCTCTAATGTTCCTGGCTCTCTTCAATACAAAACAAGGATGAGGTCCTAGACATTTTTCCAATAGTTTATTGTCTGTAATCATTACCCAGTTGTCAGTCATGATCTTTCTAATTGTTTTATAAATCCAATTTAAAAGAATATGCCATATTTCTTTTTCTGTTGTTCTCCTGTGCATCCTGGTGTTGGTTTCTGTTGAGCCCTAGGAGTCTCCCGGGGGGGGGGGGGTCACAAAAAAATGGGGTAATCTGCCTCTTTTAAAGTTCTGATGGGGTTGAGGATGGAATTTAGTAACCGATTGCTGTATCCCCTAGCCACAAAGTCTTGGTGTAGGTTGATTAGATTTGTGATGAAATCTATAAGGTCTTTTGGAGACAAATGCAAATCTAATTCTCTGAGATTTTATAACATTTGTGATCTGTGGATTCATGCTTTTACTGTGCAGTAACATATTAACCCTGGTTGGTTTTCTGCACAGGTTGCTGGAGAGGTATTTGTTTTCAGTGTCCTTGGATATGGTTATGTCTAAAAAGTTCACTGAGGTCTTGCTGTGACAGGTTGTGAACCTCAGAATGCTAGTGGAATTACTGATATGGTTGTAAAAGTAATTCAGTGTGGCTTTATCTCCCTCCCAGATGATAAATATGTCATCAATGAAATGGAGACAGCATTTCATGATGCAAAATGGGAGCTTTGATACACTGCCTCTTCCTCCTCCCATTTTCCCAGAGCCACATTCACCAGGCTTGGGGCCATGGCCACCCCTAGAGCTATTCTAGTAGTCGGCTTATAAAACTTGTTGTTGAACACATAAGGGTTGGGTCCAATAACCTTTCTAGAACTTCTGTCACACCTGGTAATGCATTTCTGTCTTTTTCATATGCCTCTGTTGCAGCTTGAATATAGTAGCTGTGTGGAAGCACTGTACAAAGTGCTTCTACATCTATTGTGACTAAGATAGTGGAAGTGCTAATTGGAATGTCTCTAATTTTACCAAGAAAATCCAGAATGTCTAAAATAAAGCATGTGGTGGTCTCTGCCATTGTTTTTTTCTGGGTGTAGATCAGTGTACATATCTCTTTCTTTAAGAAATCTCATGTGGACATGTAGTAATGTATTGATTACTGAGCATGAGCAAGGACTGTGTGCCATTCTGTGTTGACATGTTGTAGTGTAAGCATGCCTGTGTGTAAGATTTATCTGTTAATCAGTTTGTTTATAGTTATTGAAGCCACTATCCATCCTGACGTGTTTTCATGTAATAAAGCTTCTTAAATAAACTACCCTGCCTGCTTGTCATCCTTGGAGTAAGGGATGAGGACATGGTGTCAAAAGAGGCATATCTAATGGCCAGAAAGAGCTCCAGTTTCTCTACTTTGACTTCAAAAGGTATATGCAGAAGTGGACCATCTTTGCTGCATGTATAATCAAAAAAAAAACAGGTCAGAAACAAATTTCTAATATTAAACTTGCTCAGACTATTTCTTATTTGCTAAATATGAAACAAAGCAAACTGACTGTTGTAAATGACATTAAAAGTCAAAATGTCCAATATTGCTAGACTTATTCAAATCACTACAGAAAGTATTTTTAATGAAGTCCAAATTGCATGAAATTTTGTATTTGTTTGCATCAGCTGAGGCTATCCAAGTTATCAGAAGTGCATGAAGTGTCTTCATGTTTGTGCAGTGTTACAGTAAAGTTATTTCACAAATACAGCAATTTCAGAGCATATTTTGCAAAGTACAGTATTTCAAAGAGTTTATTGGACATTTGTGTGTTACTGCAAGCTGCAGAGAGGCAACTTGTTCGTACATAATTACAGGGGCCATATTTTCAGTGTGTCTGCACATACTTTGTTGGCATGGCTGAAGGTTTTCGAAAACCATGTCCAGTAGAGTTTGATAATAACATTTCTGGGAACTGGAGTGTTTGAGCAAAAGTACAGCATTTTCATACAGGCTGCATTTTCTGATAAAGATGACAAAACAAAGGCATTTATTCTGCTTAATTTAGCTGGCTCAGAAGCTATAGAAAGGGAATGTACATTTGTGTATGCACCTGCTATCTATGCTAGAGAGGGAAAACCATCATATTGTTCAACAGGCTGAGTCAAGTGAGGACCCTCAGTGGTTAAAACATAAATGTAGAGAAATGTGTAACCCCCAGATAAACATTACAATGTAGAGACACTTACTTTACACAAGGGAGCAAAAGCCTGGCAAAACTTTTGCAGCATATATAACTGACCAGAGAAATAAAGCTAAAACATGCAGATTTGATGATTCAAGAGATGAGTTAATAAAGGGCAGACTTGTGTGTGGCATTAAAGATAATGCTGTGGGAAAGATTTTGCTTTGTGACAGTGATTTAACTTCGAATAAGATCACTGAGATTTGTCATATACATGAGCTTACAGAAAATCACACAGATATGCTTACAAATGAGAATAGCTTTAGAAATGACTTCAGTAAAGCTCATGTTGATAGTATGCAGCATGTTATTAAAAGAAACAGGCCCTGGCACATGGCAGCAACTGTAGTCTCTGCCACACCTACTGGTAAACCTCACAGCTTTCTAACAAGTTCCAGAGTTTGCACAGCCTCAGTGGAGCATAAGAGTGAGTCAGCAAACTCAAAGCACGAGCCTCAATCTAGTTTCATTGCTAACTGTCGTAACTGTGGTAACAGTCATGAATCTAAAAGAGAAAAATGTTTAGCATTTGGTCAACAATGCCACAAATGTAATAAATGGAATCATTTCAAAGATTTTGTAAATCAAAAGCACATACGCATTATTTCACTAAAAGGGAACATTTTAAGAAAAGAGTTAATCAATTAGAAGACCATGATCCAGCGCCTCATTCTTTTTATGGTGATGGTGTGTCACTACTTAGTGAGACAGTCAATGCAGTTGAATAATGGGCCAAGAATTAGGTATTTTCTACTGTTTGGATAAATGGCAAACCCACAGAGCTGAAAGTTGATACTGACTCAAAGTGCAATGTTATGTCTGCTGAAGTTAGACCCCGAAGTCAGTCCATTTGTTAGGCCAGCCAGAAAAGGTTCCAAATGCTATGCAGACTAGAGTCAAAGCCAAACTAGATAAAATGGTGCAACAAGGTGTGATTTGTCCATTTGAAACTTCAACTGAATGAGTATCTTCCATGGTGGTAGCTCATAAGAAAAGCTCAGACAACATCAGAATATGTACTGGCCCACAAGATTTGAAGAAAGCACTGAAAAAATCTCATCATCCAATGCGCGCTCAGACAACATCAGAATATGTATTGACCCACGAGATTTGAAGAAAGCACTGAAAAAAATCTCATCATCCAATGCGCACAGTCAAAGGAGTCGCAGCCTTGATGTCAAATGCCACTGTTTTTTCTCTCTCTTAGATGCAGAGAGTTCATTTTGGCAAATTCTGCTTGACAAAAAATCCTTGTTGCTCACTACTTTCACTACTCCACTTGGAAGGTACAGATTTCTGAGAATGCCATTTGGGACATATTTTGCAAGTGAAGTCTTTCAACATGCAATGGAACAGATTTTTTCTGGGTATCCTTGTGCTATTATAGTACACAACATACTGGCAGGAGGTAATGGTGAAGCTGAGTATGACAGAAACCTCAGAAAAGTTCTGGAAAGGACATATCAAGTGAACCTTAAGCTCAACACACAGAAATGCAAATTCAGGCTATGAGAAGTCACTTACATTGGTCATTTATTCACCAGTTCAGGCTTATGACCAGACCCTTCTAAGCAAACTGCCATTCTCAAGATGTCAGCTCCAGACAATGTTCAAGCCTTGCAATGTTTAGTTTGCATGGTTAACTATCTAGGAAAGTTCATTCCAGACTCGAGTCAAATGCCAGCACCAATCAGAGAGCTAACACGTAAAGATGTATCTTGGTTGGGGTGGCTTCTGTCTGCATCTCCTCCATGTATTTGTGTGGATTTGCCCTGGTGCCCTGCCATTTTGCAAAGACGTGTCTGCAGTATTAATCCCTGCATCTCTGCTGGAAATTGTTTTGTTCTGTCCGCAGTAAAATTGACAGGCATTTGAATTTCAGACTTCAGGTTTCTGAATGTTTAATTCCTTGCAGATTTGATGGTGCAGTGGTAGTATTGTTGCCTCACAGCTATAGGTTTTCTGGTTTGATTCTTGGTTGGGGTGGCTTCTGTGGGAGTCTGCATCTCCTCCATGTGTTTGTGTGGATTTGCTCTGGTGCCCTGCCATTTTACAAAGACGTGTCTGCAGTTTTAATCCCTGCTGAAAATTGGTTTTTTGGTTCTGTCCGCAGTAAAATTGACAGGCATTTGAATTTCAGACTTCAGGTTTCTGAATGTTTAATTCCTTGCATAATTGATGGTGCGGTGGTAGTATTGTTGCCTCACAGCTATAGGTTTTCTGGTTTGATTCTTGGTTGGGGTGGCTTCTGTTTGGAGTCTGCATCTCCTGCCTGTGTTTGTGTGGATTTGCTCTGATGCCCTGCCATTTTACAAAGACGTGTCTGCAGTATTAATCCCTCGTCCTCTGCTGAAAATTGTTTTTGTTCTGTCCGCAGTAGAATTGACCGGCATTTGAATTTCAAACTTCATATTCTTCAGAATACATAGTAGCACAACCTTTTTTTCTAGCAATTTTCTAAGTTTATAAGATGAATATTTTAAATTTGTCCCTATTTTTGGGACTGTATTCCCCCATTATTGGCTTCATCCAGGTTTTTGTGCTAAGGTTGACAGCTATGGCAAGAACTGAATTCACTGAATATGGACTGTAGAATTGTGCATATTTACTGATAAAGGTGCACTGTAGAATTGTGCATATTTACTGATAATGGTGGACTGTAGAATTGTGCATATTTACTAATAATGGTGGACTGTGGAATTGTGCATATTTACTAATAATGGTGGACTGTAGAATTGTGTATATTTACTAATAATGGTGGACTGTGGAAGTCTGAGTAGGCTTTTTTTCATGATAAATGTTCTCAACTGGGCAGTTTTGCCATTATGGGTGCATATGTTTTGTTTCATTGCTTACTGGAAAATGTTCAAAACAAATTTAAAACACCCTCTAACAAGTGTACTGTATTGTACAAGGAATATAATTTTTAGTACAATGAGGAAGGTGTATCAAAGAGCACATGTATGTTTCATATGCAAGGGGCCTATGATTCGAAAACAGCCCAAAATTAATCTTTATCTGCCACTGGCAAAATGTATTTTCTTTGAATGTGGGTTTCAATGCTGTTTCAATGAATGTGAGTTTCAAGGGCAGAGAAGTTTTAATGCTAAGTTTTCATTGTGAGACTGCATTGCTTTGTTTAACAGATTACTTAATGTTTGTGCTGTAAAATACAAAATAAAACTTTCAAATGAAGTCCAATCATTGAAGTAAAGCAGTATGCACATTAGTGTTTATGGTAAATGGAGTGAAATAGCCAAGTAATGGTTAATTGGAATGGCTGCAGAGGCTCCAGTTCAACCATTATTTTGTCAGGGGGGGGAAGGGCAGCAAACTCAGACAGGCCCAGCTGAACTATACCTCCCAACTGTCCAGATTTTCAAAGAATGAATAGATTTTTGCTTCTTATTTTTGGTTTGTTGTTCATAAAATTTGTAGTTTTAATTCCTAAATGATTTGCCAGAAGTCACTAAATAATAAGTTTCAGACTTCATAACCTTCATAAAATGCATGTTAAAGTAAGAGCCGTTCTATCAACTGTCTCAATTTATACAAGAGCAATTTTTAGTACTGTTTATATGTGCCCCCAATATATTTGGCCTTGTTCAGATTTACTGCATTAACAGGTTGAGAGGTACATGCAAATAAATTGCTTTATAGAATTAGGCATAGCCAACCTCTCAACTGTCCCCAATTTTTGGCTCAAAATGTTGCTCTTCCCCTAATAATCCCTCCATAAAATAGCAATTTTGGAAGAAAACATGGAGGGTTTACAATTAAGAAATAACTGTAATAATCAAAGTTATAGATTACTTGAAATGCATGTAGATTCTTTTATTTTGTCAGCTGCTCAAGGTAGCAGTACTAATATTAAAGTGTCCCTTCTTTGACAGGTAGAAGCTGTATTGTGTGTCTATTTTATATTTTGCATCACATTTTTGGTCCATTTTTCATAAAATTGTGTTTTTGGCAAATTAGTGACAAATCACTAAAGACTGAAGTTAGAAAATGACAGACATTTGAGTTTCAGATTTTATACCCTTCAGAAAATTCATACTAATGCAAGACCTATTCTATTATCTTTCTAAGTTTATTAGAGCAATATTTAAAAATTGTCCTTCTTGTTGTGCCTTTGTCCCACTTCTGTGTATGGCTTTGTCCAGATTTCTTGCTCTTGAAGTTGAGAGGTATGACAAATGTGTCAGGGCCATCACAGTCAGCCAGAGAGATTTCAAATTGTGACATGCTTGTTGCACCCCACTCCCCATGTAGTGACTCTGGATGTGTCCAAGCAAGGCAAGGAGTAGTTGTATCTACCTTGGATGGGGAGGACACACTGCATAAGTACTACAGTGGCTTTTCATCTGTCCTTGATTTTGCAGAATGGTCTGGTTTCTGTCATATTTTGTACTGTTGATTTATGCTTATTACTCAAAGTGCCTGTTGCTCTGTGTTTAAGTAGCAATGCTTTAATGACCATAAGGTAAGCTTGTCTGACATCGTAAGATGCAAGTAAGCTTTAATAAGCATACTGTTAAAGAATTGCCAACATTGAAAGCCTTTCTGTTGTTGCCATGCAGAGAATACTTGACTAGATAATGTATAAGCCTTGGGTATTAAAGGACAGGATTCCATTATTTTAAAAAGCTCATTACACTTGTTGGAGACTTCCAGTCATCTCTACAGGCTTTACCCGTAAACTAAACAGAATGCCAATCATGTGTGGTCCATAACCTGTACAGTAATCCTTTAAGCAATGTATCTTGAGCTTGTTTCTTGTTTGCTTTTCATTTTTACTTTTATCATGTTTTCCCCATGAAACGTTGTCAGGCAGCAGGTCTTTTTGGATAAGAAACATTTTACAAGTGGGGGCATCACATAGATTTCTACTTTCAGCATGTTGCTTGGTACTTTAATAAAGCTGAATATATTATAATTAGAACTGCAGTGCAAGGAGAAGTAGTTTGAGTTGAGTGCTTCTGGTTTTTCTTATACTTGATTTTGACTGGCATTCCAGTAATGTATTTAAAAAGTAATTTATTTTTTCATGCCTCACAACCTTTTGTTTCCATCTAGATATTAAGTAAGCTGTCATGCAGCCAATGCATTGAAATATTTTTATTCTTCTACACTTATTTTTGTCTTGATTGGACTTTCATAATGATGGTTTGCCACCCAGGGCAGCGTATTTAATTAAAGTTAGTTTTTTTGTGGTTTTGTGCATAGCTCCTCCCCTTTATGGTTGACCACACCCCTTCCCTTTGACCCCGCCCATTCAGCGTCTCCTGCAGCCCCCCTGTGATTTGAAGTCACCAGCCGCCACTGGAGTAAGGGATGAGGACATGGTGTCAAAAGAGGCATATCTAATGGCCAGAAAGAGCTCCAGTTTCTCTACTTTGACTTCAAAAGGTATATGCAGAAGTGGGCCATCTTTGCTGCATGTATAATCAGAAAAAAACAGGTCAGAAACAAATTTCTAATATTAAACTTGCTCAGACTATTTCTTATTTGCTAAATATGAAACAAAGCAAACTGACTGTTGTAAATGGCATTAAAATAAGTCAAAATGTCCAATATTGCTAGACTTATTCAAATCACTACAGAAAGTATTTTTAATGAAGTCCAAATTGCATGAAATTCTGTATTTGTTTGTATCAGCTGAGGCTATCCAAGTTATCAGAAGTGTATGAAGTGTCTTCATGTTTGTGCAGTGTTACAGTAAAGTTATTTCACAAATACAGCAATTTCAGAGCATATTTTGCAAAGTACAGTATTTCAAAGAGTTTATTGGACATTTGTGTGTTACTGCAAGCTGCAGAGAGGCATCTTGTTCGTACATAATTACAGGGGCCATATTTTCAGTGTGTCTGCACATACTTTGTTGGCATGGCTGAAGGTTTTCGAAAACCATGTCCAGTAGAGTTTGATAATAACATTTCTGGGAACTGGAGAGTGTTTGAGCAAGAGTACAGCATTTTCATACAGGCTGCATTTTCTGATAAAGATGACAAAACAAAGGCATTTATTCTGCTTAATTTAGCTGGCTCAGAAGCTATAGAAAGGGAATGTACATTTGTGTATGCACCTGCTATCTATGCTAGAGAGGGGGAAAACCATCATATTGTTCAACAGGCTGAGTCAAGTGAGGACCCTCAGTGGTTAAAACATAAATGTAGAGAAATGTGTAACCCCCAGATAAACATTACAATGTAGAGACACTTACTTTACACAAGGGAGCAAAAGCCTGGCAAAACTTTTGCAGCATATATAACTGACCAGAGAAATAAAGCTAAAACATGCAGATTTGATGATTCAAGAGATGAGTTAATAAAGGGCAGACTTGTGTGTGGCATTAAAGATAATGCTGTGGGAAAGATTTTGCTTTGTGACAGTGATTTAACTTCGCATAAGGTCACTGAGATTTGTCATATACATGAGCTTACAGAAAATCACACAGATATGCTTACAAATGAGAATAGCTTTAGAAATGACTTCAGTAAAGCTCATGTTGATAGTATGCAGCATGTTATTAAAAGAAACAGGCCCTGGCACATGGCAGCAACTGTAGTCTCTGCCACACCTACTGGTAAACCTCACAGCTTTCTAACAAGTTCCAGAGTTTGCACAGCCTCAGTGGAGCATAAGAGTGAGTCAGCAAACTCAAAGCATGAGCCTCAATCTAGTTTCATTGCTAACTGTCGTAACTGTGGTAACAGTCATGAATCTAAAAGAGAAAAATGTTTAGCATTTGGTCAACAATGCCACAAATGTAATAAATGGAATCATTTCAAAAGATTTTGTAAATCAAAAGCACAGCACGCATTATTTCACTAAAAGGGAACATTTTAAGAAAAGAGTTAATCAATTAGAAGACCATGACCCAGCGCCTCATTCTTTTTATGGTGATGGTGTGTCACTACTTAGTGAGACAGTCAATGCAGTTGAATAATGGGCCAAGAATTAGGTATTTTCTACTGTTTGGATAAATGGCAAACCCACAGAGCTGAAAGTTGATACTGACTCAAAGTGCAACGTTATGTCTGCTGAAGTTAGACCCCGAAGTCAGTCCATTTGTTAGGCCAGCCAGAAAAGGTTCCAAATGCTATGCAGACTAGAGTCAAAGCCAAACTAGATAAAATGGTGCAACAAGGTGTGATTTGTCCATTTGAAACTTCAACTGAATGAGTATCTTCCATGGTGGTAGCTCATAAGAAAAGCTCAGACAACATCAGAATATGTACTGGCCCACAAGATTTGAAGAAAGCACTGAAAAAATCTCATCATCCAATGCACGCTCAGACAACATCAGAATATGTATTGACCCACGAGATTTGAAGAAAGCACTGAAAAAAATCTCATCATCCAATGCGCACAGTCAAAGGAGTCGCAGCCTTGATGTCAAATGCCACTGTTTTTTCTCTCTCTTAGATGCAGAGAGTTCATTTTGGCAAATTCTGCTTGACAAAAAATCCTTGTTGCTCAATACTTTTACTACTCCACTCGGAAGGTACAGATTTCTGAGAATGCCATTTGGGACATATTTTGCAAGTGAAGTCTTTCAACATGCAATGGAACAGATTTTTTCTGTGTATCCTTGTGCTATTATAGTACACAACATACTGGCAGGAGGTAATGGTGAAGCTGAGCTGAGTAGGACAGAAACCTCAGAAAAGTTCTGGAAAGGACATATCAAGTGAACCTTAAGCTCAACACACAGAAATGCAAATTCAGGCTATGAGAAGTCACTTACATTGGTCATTTATTCACCAGTTCAAGCTTATGACCAGACCCTTCTAAGCAAACTGCCATTCTCAAGATGTCAGCTCCAGACAATGTTCAAGCCTTGCAATGTTTAGTTTGCATGGTTAACTATCTAGGAAAGTTCATTCCAGACTTGAGTCAAATGTCAGCACCAATCAGAGAGCTAACACGTAAAGCTGTATCTTGGTCTTGGTTAGAGTAGCATCAGCAAGCATTTGATGTCCTGAAACGGAGTATTGCCAGTCCACCTAGAATTTTGACCTTTTATGTCACAAGATATTGAGAGAGTATTTTCATCTTATTCAGTATGTAACAGTACAAAGCCACATCAACAGAAAGAACCACTTCAGCTAAACCAGATTCCAGAACTACATTGGTCGACAGTAGCTATTGACATTTTCCAGTGGAATGGTCAACATTACTTGACATTAGTAGACTCTTACTCCAACTGGTTCGAGATTGACCTACTTCTCAATCTAGCATCCACTACTGTCATTACTAAGATGAAGCATCATTTTGCAGCTCATGGATCTCCACACAAAGTTATTTCAGACAATGGCACACAGTTTACAAGCCAGCAGTTCAAACAATTTGACAGAGACTTTACTTATGTCAGGAATATCCTAGAGTACCTGCAGTCCAATGGTTTGGCAGAACTGCTCGTTCCAGTTCAAAGTGCAAAGCAGTTACTAGAGAAGTCAAAATGAGACAATAGTGACATTTCCCTGAATCTCTTGAATCTCAGAAATATTCCTCATGATAAACATATTGGTTCACCTGCTCAGGGACTTCTGTCGAAACAAACCAGAACTACATTGCCAATCAGTAGTCAACTGTTGGTTCCATGTGCCAAAAACAACAGGTCAGTGAAAGCCAATCTGTTGAAGAAATGTCTAACCCAGAAGTCCTACTATAATAAGACTAGGAAACTGCTCAATCCATTACGAGAGGGAGAGGTGGTAAGGATGCAAACGGTCAGAGTTTATGATCAGATTGGAGTCATGAAGAACATCTGCCCAAATCATACATTATAGAATCACAAGGAGCAGTTTTCAGGTGGAATCAAAACCATTTAATACCTGTGTTTGAGCCTATACCACAGCACATAGCCTGTAAGAGAGACTCTTTATCTCAGAGTGAGTTGTCCAGAGTTCCAGTTCCTGAGGAAGTTGCAGAAGCAATTTCCATTCCTGTGAAGAATTCCAAAGTGAGCTGTTCACCAAAACCTGCCCCTGTTACTAAGTCCAGTCCTGATGGTTATGTCACAAGATCTGGTCGAGTGTTGAGAACATGTTCCAGATATACAGTGACTTGGACATGACAATATGAATCATTTGAGCATTGTGCTTCTTTTTTGATTGTGTGTATGGATGTATGCCTAACTGCAATCATAGTTGATAAAGTGCATTCTTTTCTTTAAGAGGAAGGATGTAGATCAGTGTACATATCTCTTTATGAAGCCTCCTGTGGCATATACTAAAGTATTGATTACTGAGCACATACAAGGACAGAGTGCCATTTTGTGTTAATATGTTGTAGTGTAAGCATGTCTGCGTGTAAGCCCTATCTGTTAATCAGTTTGTTTTTAGTTATTGAAGCTACTATACATCCATGATGTATTTTCATGTAATAAAGCTTCTTAAATGAACTACCCTGCCTGCGTGCCATCTTTGGAGTAAGGGATGAGCAACACTGGACATCAAGGTAGATGGATATTGCTTAGTTATGGAACCACCACTTTCCATTACTGGTCTGTAAAGAGGGTCAGAGATATTCTTATGAGGTTTTGGGATCCCAAAGAAGTTTGGTATTTTTGGTTGGGGGGTGATCAAAAAGTCAAATAGCTTGGCATCTAGTAAATCATCCTCATGTAGCATTCTTAGTTGCTCTCTTAAATTACTATAAGCAACATTCACATTGTTAAAAATCACATTTACTGTAAAACCTCATTGTCAAACATGGCCTCAATTTTGCAGTTATAAGTAACTGTATCTATAACTAAGATGCCTCCCCCCTTATCTAACTTCATGATCCTGTGTGTCTTATCTTTGCGCAGATTTTTTAGAGCAGCCAGTTCCTTTTTGCTAATGTTGTATAGCTTCTTCTTAGGTGAGGGCCCTGCACATATCAGCCTCACATTTGCTCTCATATGCACTCAGGATAGGGTACACAGGGGGCAAAGTCACAGGGCTTTTTCCATTTTATACCATTGTCGATTCTATCAGTATTGCTTCATGCTTATCACTGTCATTGAAAAATACTTTGACATTCAGTATCCTCACATACAGTTTAACATCTATCACTGTTTCCACCAAGTTACTTCTGTTAAAAGGTATAAATTTCAGACACCTACCTAAGATTCTTGCTTCACCTGAGTCAGTGGTTTTGTCGAGTGGTTCTAGATCTTAGTCCTTTTTTATTGTTGGTTCTGGTGGGTCCCTTCTGTTGTGTTGATCTCTCCAAAACCCTCAGCTCCCTAGCTCCTTTCCAGTACCTGTTCCTCTGTTGTTGGTGCCCCTGTGGAGACCTCTGAGTCGGGGTGAAGGGCTGCTCCATTATATGCCCCTGTGTGTACGCCTGGTGGTTCTGTATGGTGGGTGTTTTCTTCTGTGGTGTTTTCCTCAAGTCCTGTTGTCTTGTGTTGGTGCTGGGTGCACCTAAGTTGGTTCCAGGTTTCTGGGGGTCCTGGTGAAAAATCTGCCTTTTGTCTCCTTCCACATCTTTCTGGTCAGCAATGTGTGTTGTCAGGCTCCCTTGTGTTCCAACATCATGCTTTGGGAGGTGGTTAGGTTTATCATGCTTCCAATGTCTACCAAAATGTTTCCCACTATTGTGTCTAGGTGGGCATCTTTTTCTCCCAGTCAAAGAATGATGGTTTTGTGGTTCCACCTTGTCCCTTAGGTCCCTGTTGATTTTTTGAAGTTTCTTCTCCTTAACTCTGTTTTCAAAGTCAGTTATTCTGTTTTCAATATCTAAAAATCTAGAACTGGAGTCAGGGTTGTCCTTGCATATACTCTCCAAGTTTAGAACACTGCTGACAGTTGGATCCCGCTGGGTTTTTTTATGCCTAAAGAGGATCCCAATCAGCTTGAAACTAGCATTCCTTAAAAATGTGTCCCATTCTCTGATTAAGTCCTCCTCTACATTGTTCCACATGGGCTTCTTGAAAAGCTTTAGTCCTGTAGGAATCATATCTTTTCTAATACCATTCTTTAAATAAATGTCTTCACAGTATAGTAATTTCAGTCTTTTTAGTTGTTTCTTAAGGAAGAGAAAGTTGTCTGTAGATTCATGTTAGATGTTGCCCCTTGGTGAGCCATTTGTATGATCATCATGCTTGGTGTGCTGCGTTACGTTTACCCAGGTCGGTGTCTTCTGAAGGTTTTTAAGTCTTGAGTTGTTCATTTATAAAATATGAGATAGGGCTAAAACATCATAAGAGCTTGTAACTCAGATAATCTTCTTGCAGAAGTCAAGGCAATGAGTAACACTGTTTTCCAAGATAAGAACTTCAAACAAGCCTCATGAGCAGTCTGAAAAAAAATGCAAATTTCTACAGTAAAAAATTAAGATCCCAAGAAGGAGTCACCTCATGTAAAGTCCCTTTCAAAACATTTCACGTAAGGCAGAGTAGAAAGGGGATCCATAGGCAGGACAAGTTAGCTGAGAGGAGAATCTTGATAGAGGACCAAGAAAGGACCAAAGATAACATCTCACACAAATACTGTAGAACCAGAGGCATCTAAGCCTTGCTTTGGCATCAACTAGAAAATCTTGAACACTTAAACTAGAAAATCTTTAACACTTAGCTAAATTTATTTATTATTTTATTTTATTGACATTTGCTGACCAAGAAAGTCCACTGGGTCAGAAACCCATTTTTAGTGGAGGCCCGGGGAGAAAAGCTCCACAGACATTGTAATGTTCCACATAAAATACAGAGTTAATACAGAGATATACATACAGTCCATAGGATAGGTAAATTGGTTCAAAGTAAATTTAGAACATTTAAATATTATTACACTCTAATGGTACAGAGTAATATACTATTTTTCAATTATATAATGTAATCATAAGTGTAAATACAATATTGTAAGTTGGAAAATTAATAATATAAAGAGGAAGGAGCTATTGCAGTAGAGGTTTTAGATGTAGGGTCTGAGTAGTTAAGTGTTTAGGATTAAGGAGGCTTGCACTGTATTTCACAGCTGCAGGTAGAATTATTTAGTGGGTTTTTAGTGCAGATTTGAAGGCTTTTATGGAGTTGAGTAATGTTAGAAGGGAGGTCATTCCACAGTTTGACAATATTAAAGGAATATAGGCATTATACAGCTCTTTTGTAGGGTTTAGTTACATTTAAGATTTGCTTATTTGTGGACCGGAGGGTTCTACCTGGGGTGTATGTGTGTAAAATAGATTGCAGTGCTGGGCAGCTATTAGCTTTGAATACAAGCTAGTGGGTGAGTGTTAACTGGGAGTAATGGAAATAGTGATGAAATTCAAGCCAGGACAGGTTAGTAATAGAGTTACAGTGGTGTGAGTGGTTAGGCATGTTAGAGGAAAATTTGGCTATCTTATAGTAACAAGACTGCAGCTTATTACTAATAGATGTATGGAGGTTTGTGAACATGGCACTTCCATACAAGAGGGAGGGGAGAAGTAGAGTGCTTGCTAGTTTTATCTTTGTTTGCTTATCTAGGTAAAGTTTATGTTGGTATAGTTTTCTAAGACTGGTGTGTTTTTTTTTTTTTTTACTGTATTGAGAGTTTGTTATCAATGGTGATTACTAGAAGCTTTGAACTTTTCACTTGTTCAATTTATATATTCTTTTGTGAAAAAAATCTTGAAATCTGTGGCTGGTGGTTTTGATGAAAATAGTAACAGTTTAGTTATGTTGGGGTTCAACATTAATTGAGCTCATTTAGCCAGTTTCTATGGATGCAAATGAATTTTGGGTAATGTTTTGGAGGTTAGAGAAATTGTTGGAGGAAGAAATGATAGCTAAATCATCAGCATATTAAATAAGTATGCTTTGTTGGGAGGCTTTATTGAGATCATTAATGAATTTGTTAATAAACAGGGGTCCTAAAATAGAATCTTATGGTACTCCTGTGTCATTGGCCAGATACTCTATTGGTTTTGCATTTAACAGATTGTTGTCTATTATTTAGGTAGGAGGAGAACCAGGTTAATACTCTTCAGGAGCATCCAAGTTTTTCTAAATGTTGTAATAATGTAGGGTGTAAAACTGTGTCGAAGGCTTTTGATAGGTCTAATAGAACTACAGAAGTTAATAAACCAGCATCAAGAGCTTTATTCACAGTATCAGTGAAGGAGAGTAAAGCTGTGGTTGTGCTACGTCCAGGACAGAATACATGTTGGGTTGGAGCTAGAAGGTTGCTGTTGATGAGATTTAGTAGTTGAGATTGTATACATTTCTCTAAGATTTTTGATAGTGGGGAGAGTATAGAGATTGGCCAGTAGTTTGAGAGATTGTGGGTATTACCACCTTTGTGTAGAGGAGCTATAATGGACTTTTTCCACAGTTCGGGGACATATGATTCAGATATTGAGTGAATAATAAGAATGCTTGCAGGATAAGCTATAGCTTTGGCTGCAAGTTGTAAGTATTCAGGTGGTAAACATAGGAAGTCTTTCAAATGGGGGATGTTTTGACCTGGGGGAATGTAAATAACAGAAATACAGAGATGTTTATTAGAGTTTATATGAAGGGATATATGTAGGATCTCCATAGTATTGAAACTGAGTACAGGTATGGAATGAGTAGCTATTGTTAAGGATTAACAAAAAATTAAGGCTACACCTCCACCTTTTTGTGGGTTCTATCTTTGCATAGAATGCTGTATCCTGGGAGGATGATTTCAGTGTCAGATAAGTGTCTTTATAGCCAATCTCTATTACTGCTACTATGTCTGGTGAATGGTGACACAGCCAGGACTGGAATTTAATAAGTTTGTTACAGAGGCTTTGGGCATTAATTGTTATGAGATGTAGATCCTGGATTTTAGTTAATTGATTGTTTTGGGGCAAGGTCTGAGGGCCAGAGTTGGGGTAAATGTCTCCACAGCAAGTTAAGGCAAGGAGGGGATGTACTACTGTTTGTGGCTGGGGTGCTTTTATCAAAAGTATATGTTGATAGTGTTGTGTTAGTTTTAGATTGGTACTTGTGGGGAAGAGCAGCAGTTTGGTTAGATGTGGGGTAGTAGTTACTAATAGGGAAGGTGATATATTGGAGTAGCTATTTAAATTACATTCTATTTGTGTGGCTAATGTTGCTGATGTTGATGGAAGACTTGTGATTGATTGGGTGGGAATGTTGGTGAATAGGGATAGCCCATAATGTAAAGTAGTAAGGACAAGAGGAATGAATAAGAGTTTTGGTGCACTATACATATTCACCATAGGGATGGGGTTAGCTGTTGAGGGTTTAAGTGGTGGTGTAAATGTATATGTGTTAAAGGGAAAGGATATGGCAAGAGGTAGTGGTAGTTAAAGATATCAAGTATGTTATTGGTTAAGGAAGAGAGGGGTGGAGTTACAGGAAGTATAAATGTGATGAAAGCGGGGTGGGTGGGAATGGGGGTAGGGTAGAGGAGCGGAGTGAGCCCATAGCGGGTTGTGCCTGCCTTTGGGTGAAAGCAAACAGACAAAAACCTATCTCCCAAGAGATAACAGCAAGGTATGAGAAACAACTCCTGTAAGCAGCTGCAAATATATGAAATATAAAAATGTACATCCGTTTGGCAAGTCAGGAGTAACAGAACAGCTAGAGGGTGTTAGTGTTCAACTTATGTAAAGGACGAAGTCAGGCCACTGTCTCACAATAGTACCAAAAGGGGCTTGGAGAAACACCAGGGAGAGACAGGGGTGGCTTTACAGGGGTGTATTGTAGCAGTGTGCTCCCAAGGACACACAAAAATATATACAGTTAAAAGTTATGACATACAGATTTTACGAGAGTCTAAGGCAGTGGTTTTGTTCCTGGCTAAGTTTGAAAGCCTGTAACACCCAGTTGTATTACCATATGTAGGTGTGCTGTTATGGGAAGGTGTTGCTTGGGAGAGCTAAAAGAAAAATAAAACAGTTTGTAATAATGAGCAAAGAGAGAGAGAGAATACACTAGGTAGAGGCAGCAACAATTTCTAATTAAGCTGGATCTAGAGAGCACCAGTTACGCTAAAACAGTTGAGATGCTAATAACCTTATCATCGGCAGTAGAATAACTCACTACATGCAAAATACATATGCTATAGAGCTATCTAACACCAGGGTGTACTAGAAACCATTGCACACATGCATGTAAACCACAAATACCTCTGCAACCTTTTAACAGTTGCTATAAACAGCTGGTACAGTACAGGCTTTGACTAAATGAAGACAGTCATAGAAAAAAACATTGTGGAAATACACCCATACAATAAGCATAACACATAGGCAGAATAAATACTACACAAAAAAAAAGCTAGTCACACTGCATCCCTGTTGGTTCAGCTCTGCAGAAATGTGTCTAGCAGATTTCTTAGCCTCCTTTAATATCTGCTGCACATCCTCAGAAAACAGGTGCCTAAAAGGTATCAAAATTCTATCATCCAAGCAGTGAGTTAAAGAAATTGAATTTTGGGATGGATCAACAAACTCCTATGTTTGTCAGTAAACCATTCTGTGAGAAAGCTTGTAATTAAATGTTCTTAGCCATTTTGAAAAGAAGGGAGAACAACTGTTGCCTGGGCAAAAAAGGGAGTTACCAGAATCATCTCTGGAGAGTTCTTCTGCGTCTTTAGTAACCATGGTTATCTTAGGAAAGGCAAACAGGAACATCCCTGTCCATGGGAAGGAAAATGCATCTGTCTAAGGATTTTGAGTAAGTAGTCATGGAGCAGATTTATTTAACTGCTTGCTGTGAATGAAGGCAAACAGATCTAACTGAGACATCCCCACTGTTGGATCAATTCCTGGAAGACCCCGAGGTACAACTTCTATTCATGGGGGTTCTGTCTTGGTACTGCTCAGCTTGCTGCTATAACATTCTGCTCTGAAGGAATGCAAGTAGCCTCGATGGTCAGAATGTGCTGAGTTGCTCGTTCTTAGCCAGGGTACCATAGTGAGTCTACAAAGATAGTAGGAACTGATCACCCCCACCTCTACCCCCACCCCTGTTTATATATCACATCACTAATATGTTTTCTGTGATTCACTGTGGTGTTGACTGTGATTACAAACAGAGGACCTGGTTTAGAGATATGAGACCATTTATTAATGTCATCATTTCTTTGACATTTATGTATTTTAGTCTGCTTGTTAAATAGACCCCAAACTTTCACCCCCTTGAATACAGCACCCCAAGCACAGTATGATGCATCGGGGACATCTGGGATCTGAAATGATAGGGGGTGCTGTTGCTGGGTCCAAACCGATTTGAAGAACCACTGAATTTTCCTCATGTAAAATCAGTCCAAAGGAATCATGAGAACTGAAAAAAAGTCATGGAAGCTAGAATTGTAAGAAATTCCCTGGAAGATGCCAGAGTCTGGCTGGAAAATATTGGAAAATGTTCCTTGTAGAATTCCACTGTATCTTGATGAAGAAAATACATCTTGAGGGATGCATCCACTAGGTATCTCAGAAAACTATCCAATGAGATGAAAAGGAAAACTTCTCTGTGTATACCTGAAATCACAGAGTGAGGAAAAGGTTTCTTAACCAAGACTGAGATTGGCAACTTGTAAAAGAAGCTGCAAAAATAAGGCAGTCATCTAAATATGGAAAAATGTGAATGTTTTGCAACCTGCAATAGGCTATTACAGTTGACAGGCAGCTTGTAAAGACTCATTTAGCTATTAACAACTCAAAGCGTAAAGCAGAGAATTGAACATGTAGACTAAACACAGAAAAACTTTAAAAAGCATTTAAAATATTTGAGAACTGGAATGAATCAATAAACATTTTTTAAATCCAAAGTTATTAGAAAACTGAGAGGGGGAAGGAGAGGTAATAGATTGTACAGATAGTATTTCTGAATTTTAGGATTTTGATATGAAGGTTTAAAAAGGAAAGATTAAGGACATGTCTCCAGGTTCCTTATTTCCTTTGCACTAGAATGATTCATGAATAAAATCCTTTCCCTAGTTGATCTGGGGCAATAGATTCTATAACCTCCTGATACAACATTTGTTCTATGATAGGAGGAAACAGAGAGGTCTAACTGGATGGCTGTAGAGAAATCCCCTGAAAAGGAGGAAGGGGATCCTACTGGGTAGTGGTGATTTAGAATGCAACTATTTTCCTCCTCACTAAAAAAGCAATGTATGAGGTAAAATGTTTTAGTAACAACCACCACCAACACTAGTCCTAACCACTGGCAACAATTGATGTCAGAAAAGTTAAACTTTCTTTCACAAAAAATGGTAAAATTGGGATGCATTCCCCAATAAGGTACTTATCTGCCCAATCTTGAAGAAGTGCTAGGCAGCTATCAATCCCTTGAAGCCTCAGCAATGAGGGCTCTGTGACAGCAAGAAAGTTCTGAGGCTTCAGTGTTCTAGCCACTAACTTTACACTGCTCTTCTCATGCTGTATAGTGATCATATCACATTAAGGGTGCCCTACAGCTTTGCAAGCTGGCTTGTCATCCTGTTCTTGATATTATATACCCCATACAGCTCAGGATACTGAAATAGTGATCTAATGATGAACACTCTTCCCTCATCTCTTTCATGAGTTTTTCCAATGCTTGTCCCTATGGCTGTTCTGCACGATATTCATGCTTACTCTTATTTCCATGATCATTTGGTTCAGGATCATTAAAAGAGAATTATACACTGACTGTACTCATTCCTATTCATAAATAAGCATGCTGAATGGAGAACCTAACCAGTGTGCCCACTGTAAATAGAGCATAAAACAATAGAAAAAAGTCTGGCCAGACAAGCACCGTTGGGCAGCCATACTTTGTACTGGTATATGTTGAGGGACAGGTCAAACTATGAGAAAACTCAAGCACATTCTGAAAAAGTAAAGAATCAAAAATGTTCCTGACTTTCCTTGTATTTTCGCACTGTCTCTTGCAAAATACCATCAAGAACAAAAAAAAAATGAATAAATAAAATAATTAATTAAAAAAATAGAAAATGATTCTATCTTCTTTGGTGTCGTGTTCGAGTTTGCTTTGCTATGATATCATTGAACTGAACAAATAAGTTTTGTGCCTTCAGTGATGAATTTATGATATTGCAGAATGTGGAAAGTGGAAAGCAAAGACCAGACTTGACAGCCAGGTTTGATTTTAAAAGGATTGGATTAGAGTTGTTGGTTGGAAACATCCAGTTTTTATTTGGGAAGCTGCTGATGGTGTCTGTGACGGAGGGGTGACTGTGACAGTGTGGAAGGTTGGAGGATCATTCGGCTTGCTGTGGACATTCCAACCTTCAGGCAGTGTCGGTTCACAATTTTTGTCTACCAGGTATTTGTTTGCATTGGACATTGTCTGTGGTGTTGGAGGGGACTGGATAGGACTTGGTTGATGCTGGAGTTGGAGAGGGAAATAGTGGCAATGTGGATAGACTAGACTGCTGGAGATCGCGGTTGTTGAAGCTTTGTGTCTTCTGTGCTTTTATTTGTAACTGTTTTCACTGATGGATATGCAAGTTTATTTTTGTGCTACTGTGTTTTATAGGTTCATAGGTTAGTACTAAGCTAACTGCCCTTGCGAGCCATTGTAAGCCTAGCCAATTATCCCTTGTGAAACTCAAACCCTGCACCTTGTGTTTGTATGGCAAACATCTTAACCATTTCTGCTGTTGTACATGAGCTGGAGAAATGAAATTTCATTCAGCTGTGCAATGTGTATGGTCTGAATGAAAATAAAGTTACTTTTGACTTTGACTTTTCTCCATTGCTTCTCCTGCACTGTACTGATGCACTGTGCAAGCATGGGAATGTAAGTCACATACACATGCACAGTATGTCAGTAAACAAGGAAGAATGTGGAGGAACACTACAGCACCATTATACAAACAAATTAAGAAAGGTGAGCAATTTCTTTTTTAAATAATGTAATTGTATTAATAGCAATAATCCACAACTGTGTGTGGCTATATCAGGATTTATTCACACGCAGTCATGGATCGTTGCTTAAATACGGGATAATCATTCAAGTGAGCAGCTAAGGAAGGATCTCATACAGGTAATTACATTTGTGATTCATTAGGACTTATACGTGATGGGGAATATAAGTGTTATCCCTTTTTTAAAAGAAAGCATTTTCTGGGAGCTCTTTTGGAGACTGTTCAAAAATAAGTTGTTCTGGCTCAAAAAAATGTACAGGAAATGAATAACTTGTGCCATTTACTTGCTAATCTACCTCCTTTGATAACAAAGGGATCACTCTATATTCTTTGTCACTCCCTTTTGTAATTTCTCCAAATCTTTTGGGTTTCTAGTACCATGATGGGAATGGACCCCATTCATAAGTCAAAGTATGATTAAAGTTCATGAAATTAGTACTGTTTCAATCTTTAATGTCAGCCAGAAGTGCTCTTCGCAGCAGCCACAATGTGTGTAGTCATGACTCCTTCTGCAATTTGTATGCGTTACATGGATTGGTAACATATCTAAATATGATTGTAGATTATTTTTTATAAGACCTGTAGCTCCTACTACTATTGGAACTGTCTGGGTATCTTTCTTCCACATTACTCTTGTTTCTACCTTCAAATCCTGATGGTTTATCACTTTGTGTTTCTCTGTGTGCAAGACACTGTAGTCACTGGGTGTGGCAATTTTAATGATCAATGCTACTTTTGTCTTCTTTTCTAAGACCACTACATCTGGTTTTCTAGCATCTATCTTTTGAACTGTTGGTAATGGGTGATCCCATGTGATATAAACATCGTTTTCTGTGATGCTTTGTGGCTCTTGTTTCCAGTGTTTTTCAGCCACTTCAATACCATAATATTTGCACAATACCCAGTGCAACAGTCTTGCAACATTATTATGCCTTTCATTATACAGTCCTTCTGCCATTAGTATGTCACAACCAGCAATGAGGTGTGCGACTGTTTCCAATTCCATTTTACAAAATCTACATTTGTCTGTTTCTCCTACATGTTCAATGGACTTTGTAAACCAGCATATACATAGCCCACTATCTTGGGCCACCAATATTAAACTTTCATATCCTGGTTTGAATTCACCTCTCTTTAACCATTCCTGCATTTGTTCCTGATCAACCTGAGGTTCTTCCTGAAATTATCTATACTTGGAACTATATTTATGCATTTTCCACATTTCTTGCCTTCTCATCTGGTCCTTCACCTTATATTATTTATCTTGTTTTTTGGCACATTCAGTTGCTGCCTGATTTTATCTACTTCTGATTTGACTTCCATTCCTGTTTGATGCCAATATGCTTCTGCTAGACTAAGCAGAGAAGTCATCTTAGATTTATTCTCATATTTCAAAACTTTCACTACGTTTGGATCTTGTGAGTTCAGCAGAAATGTGTGGAGTCCCTCTATTGCAGATCTATACATGCAATCAATTTCAAGGAGGCCCATCCCTTCTTTGGAATGGGGAATATATAATCTTGGTATGCACTGATTTTTATAAATCATTTGGTGACTATGAAGCATCCTTCTTGTTCCCCTATGTAATCTATCCAACATGTTTTGGGGCCAGACAGTCACTCCAAAACTGTAAGTTAGGACAGGGACAGCAAATTGGTTTATAGCTTGGATTTTGTTCCTAGATGTGAACACTGTTTTCAGGATTAATTTAAGTCCTCTAAAGTATTCCTTACTAAGTTTTATTCACATTTGTTCATGTTTTATTGTTGATCTGTCATCAATTCACAAATATTTATATACTCCCTCTTGCTCTAGTTCTTTTATATAACATCCTTGTCCCAAACTGATGTTTTCCTGGTGCTGTTTCTCTCTTTAAAATTTGTTTTTGCACATTTATCAAGATGAAATGGCATTCTTTTATCATTTGAAAAAGTTTTGACAACCTGCAATTGTGTTTTCAGTTCTGCATCTGATGAGCTATGCAATTTTAAATCATTGACAAACAGATGAGAAGTCTTTACACTTTGTTGTTTTCTAGGAGCCAAATTATAGCCATGGCCTAAGGTGTTAAGTAAACAGCTTAATGGGTTAAGGGCAAGGCAGAGTAGCAACACTGACAGAGAGTCACCCTTGAATATCCCCCTTTGAATTTTTATTTCTGGGATAATAATTTGCCCTTTATAATGTCTTAATTGCAAAGTGGTCGACCACTGTTTCATGGTCACTGTAATGAAGAAAATCAGAATAAGGTGTATCTTATACATTTTTAAGCATTTTTGTCACATAGTGGATAGCATCATGATAGTTCAGAATACCAGGCTGCATTTGAGAAGAAAAATCAGTACCTGAGGAACTGTTGGTATCAAATGGAGATCATTAGTCAAGGAAATGGAGTGGTGGGTAACACAAGCTTAGGAAAAATAGACAAATTTTCTGTCTGCCTGTCTCTTTCTTTCTCATTATTGGGTTTTGATAATGGATGTGTCAGATATGTGCAGTCCACCTAGAGTTTTGTACAGTACATGGCCTTTGGTTTCATACTCATATGATAGCATTATTATCTCACAAGAGGCTCTGTAGTTTGATTCATAGCTGGGGTGTCATCTTTGTGGAGTCTGCATGTCTTCCCTGTATTCATGAGGGTTTTCATAGGATGCTCCAGTTTCCTGCCACAATCCAAAGACATGCATTAGGTGGACTGGACACTCTACACTGACTGTAGGTGTGCACTTGTGTGCATGTGAATGATATGGAACACCTGTGGCAGGTCTCACTACCCAGTGTTGTGAACCTTGGCTCTAGATGAGTGCCACTGTTGCAGCGACACCCCAAACCAATGTGTAAAAAGGGGTTGAGGATGAATGGAATACTTCTGGCTCAACGTCTTGCTACACAAGAACCCATTTGGGTACTCTTTTATTATTTTATGGAAATGTAGAACACTGAAGCACACAATGGACAGCTAAGTCTCTAGTCTGAAAAACAGCCTCTTAGCTACATGACCAGAAAGTACAGGTTCTACTGCACACCAGACATTTGGACTCATATCCCTAGATTCACACTACATTGCACTAGGAAAGGGGTATTGTTCTTTTGAAAATATATTTAAAAAGAAAAAACAACTTCCTATGTTGGTAATTTATGTGAAAGTTAAATACCACAAAGCATGTACTATTGAATAAAGTAGTTTCCCAAGCATACTAGCCAACACTCCCCTATTCAGTGATATGTTTTTCCATACCACTCACCTTTGACATCCTATGAAGAAGAACCTCAGACTCTATGTGATTTACCTGATCAACAAAAGTTTTATTTGCACATCACACACAGCAGACAACACACCAGTGTCTCACAAACACAGCCCATAAGGCATAACAATAAACCAACACAGCCCACAAGGCATAACAATAAACCAAATATACTAGTCATTGGCGACACAGTTGTGAGACACACCTATGTCCCCCTCACCACGCTCGACAAGGGGACGGTCACCGTTAGTTGTCTGTCTGGTGCCAGAATCTGACTCATCATGCATGTATTTAAGTCACTCCACAACAAGTACAAGTATGACTCTATCACTGTCCATGTTGATATGAATGACTTGAGACATACTTCCCTGTACTATATGAATACAAACATGATTGAGCTCTCAGATGTGTCCCAGGCAGGTATGACCCTAGCCCAAAATAGCATCCTACCATCATCAAGAATGATACCACAATACCAACAAAAAATAATTGACTTCAACAACTGGCTTAGTTTCTGGTGTCATCATTCCAAGGAGATCCAATATCTGTCTGCCTGGGATGACATGGTTGACAGGCCTCTATGCCTGGCCAAAGATGGCCTCCACCTGTCACCTTGTGTTTCTGGATATTCACCAAGGCCCTTTCCTCTCCCATTGTGCCTTTTTAGGCAACATCCCAAAGACAAATCTTCCAACACAAAAGATCTGTTAAAACTCAAATTGAAGGTCATGCTGCTTAACACTAGGAACCTTAACTAGAAAATGCACTCACTGGAGGCTCTCTTCACACTGGCAGTTCCCAAAAATATGTGGTCACAGAAACTAGGTTCAGGGTTGGAGAGAAAGTACAGTCATGTACACTTACCATAAATGTAGATGTTCAAGTGTATTCACTGTTGCAGTCATTACATTTGGGTAATCTGCTGGCAGGTTGCCCTCAGTCGGCCTGAATAACAAAGTCTTGGGTCCTGCGTCAGTTGCTGTCTCCTTTTCCATGACGTCAGGTCGGCAGGGGTATAAAACATGCAGCTGCCATTTTATTCAGTTTTTCTTGCCCCAGATGTCAGGAGCCCCCCAAATGGGGAGTATATATATATATATATATATATATATATATATATATCTACAACAATATATGTAAATGCACTTTTAGCAACATAAATTTTACCTTCATCTAAAAGCAAATACACCACAAAGGCTTTAGAAGAGAAGTTATAGAAAAGGGGGATGGCAAGTGGGTAACCCAGACTGCAACAGTGACTACAGTCGAACATCTACATTTATGGTAAGTGTACACAACTGTACTATGTTCTTCGTGTTTCACTGTTGCAGTCATTACATTTGGGTAGAATCCCAAAGCTATGGATGGGAGGATGGAACTAAATAGCATTAGGAGCGGCTATAAGGCCCTGCAGAACTGCAGTGGCAAAGTCTGCCCTGGATTTGGAGAAGAGAGGCAACTGATAATGCTTTGTGAAGGTATAAACAGAGCTCCAAGTAGCAGCTTCTAGAATGTCTTTGGTTGGAACTTCTCTGGGAAAGGCTGATGAGGTAGAGGCAGCCCTGATGGAATGTGACCCGATTCCCTTGGGCACAGGTTTACCATGGTGCAAGTAGCAGAAATGAATGCAATGGCGTATCCACTTAGAAATAGTCTGCTTTGATATAGCCTTCCCCTCTGATCCTGAAGCAAATGCCATCAGTAGTTGCTCAGACTTTCTTAGAGATTTGGTTCTGTTTAAGTAGAATCTTAGTTGTCTGTGTATGTCCAATGAATGTGGAATCCATTCCCCCTTGTTCTGTGGATTTGGGGAAAATGTCGGCAGGTGAATTGTTTGGTTAAGAGCCACACTGGATACCACCTTAGGCATAAAGAAAGGATTGGTCCTGAGGGACACCCTGTCCAGGTAAAAAGTAATAAAAGGCTCCACAGCCATGAGAGCCTGTAGTTCTGAAACCTTTTTTGCCAAAGTGATTGCCAAGAGGAAAGCTGTTTTCCAAGATAAAAATTTTATATCCGCAGTAGCTGCTGGTTCAAAAGGAGGCAGGGTGAGTTTTTCCAGCACAACATTGAGGTCCCATGCAGGAGTTGGTGATCTTCTGGGGGGCCCTAAATTTTTGGCCCCCTCTAAGATACTGTTTTAGCAGATGATGAGAAAAGAGGGGAGGCTCCGTGTTGTAATGAGCCGAGATGGCAGAGGCATGGATTTTTATTGAAGAAAAAGATAGGCCCTTGTCAAGCATCTCAGTCAAGTATTGTAAAATCTGAGGGATATTTGGTTTTGCTGTGTCCGTTCCTTGAATCTCTTCCATTTATCAGCATAAGATTTTCTAGTACTAGGCCTTCTGGCTTCCAAAATGACATCTATCACAGATTTACTGAGAGGTGTTGTTTGAATAATTAAATGATCTGCCATGCTGCAAGGTTCAGAGTTTGGAGCTGAGTGTGCAGAATTTGATTGTTCTGTTGAGACAGTAGATGAAGTATTTGAAGCAAGTACCAAGGAGGGAGTTGAGACATATTCCTTAGAATTGGGTACCAGTGCTGGCGAGGCCAGACTGGAGCAATCAGGACCATTTTTGTTTTTTCCTGTCTGACCTTTAGTAAGACATTGGAGAGAAGAGGCAGAGGGGAAAAGGCACAGACTGACAGGTTTTTCAAACTGAAGGATAGGGCATCCACTTTCCATGCTTGTCTGTGATAAGTCCTTGTGCAGAATTTTTCCAGTTGATAATTTTGGGGAGAGGCAAATAGATCTATGTCTGGGATCCCCCATTTTTGTGTTACCATGCTGAAGATTTGTGGATCGAGTTTCCACTTGTGTGGGTCCATAAGATTTTTGCTTAAGTCTTCTGCCAGAGTATTTTGTTTTCCTGGCAGGAATTGAGCTTGAAGATGTACTTGGTAAGTCAAAGCTGTGTTCCACAATGCCATGGCTAGTATACAAAAGGGGTAGGAATGTGTACCCACCTGTTTGTTTATGTACCACATAACCATGGTGTTGTCCGTCTTTATCAGTAGTTGTCCTGGATGAAGTAAGTCATTGAAGGCTGTCATGCATTCTGAACAACTAGCATCTCTTTCTGGTTGATATGTAGATGCATTTGTTTTGGGCTCCATATGCCCTGAATGCATCTCCCCACCAGGTGGGCCTCCCAAACATAGTCTGATGCATCTCTAGTTAGGGTTTGGGTGGCAGAGGGCAGAGTGAATGACAGTCCCTTGTTTTGGTGACATGTCCCTGCCCACCAAAGAAACTCCTGTTGTAAACAGGGAATGAGAGGAATCATTGTTTCCAGATTGTGACAATGTTGACTCCATAAACTTTTTAGGTACCATTGAAGTTTCCTCATATGCAGTCTTGCATATGGAATTAGTAGAATGCAGGATGTCATGAACCCCAAAGCCTGCAGAATTTGTCTTGCAGATAACTGGGTTTTTGTTGCCATCTGTTTGAAGTATGTTGTCAGTTGCCTTTGTTTGTCTGGCGTAAGGTAAGCCATCTGGGCAGTTGTATTCAAGCTTGCACCCAGGAATGTAATTATTTGAGAGGGTACCAGTTGGGATTTCTTTTTGTTTATATTGTGTATCCTAGGCATGTAAGTAGCCTTTTTACAAATGCCAGATGTTGAAGAAGAATGTCCTTGTTCTCTGCTTGAATGAGACAGTCGTCCAGGTATGGATACATTTGTATGCTTCTTTGTCTGCAAAATGCAATTACTGGTGCCAGGCATTTTGTAAAGACCTTGGGCGCAGTAGATAAGCCAAAGGGCAGTGCAGAGAATTGGTAATGCAAAAAAACTGCCTTGAAGCGGAGGTATCTTCTGCACGATTCCCTTATTGGGATATGCAGGTATGCAGGTATGCCTCTTTTAAGTCTAGAGTCACTAACCAAGCGTTCCTGCCCAGCATAGGCAGTAGCTGTTGTAAAGTCAGCATTTTGAATTTTGGAATGTCCAGGAATGTGTTCAAAATCGATAAGTCCAGTATTGGATGCCAGGCATCGTCTTTTCTGGGTACCAGGAACAGTATTGAATAAAAATCTTGTCTTTTTTCTTATTCTGGTACTGGTTGAATAGCCCCCATATCCATGAGGGATGTAACTTGTTTCTGAACCTCTGCCCA
Organism: Protopterus annectens; assembly: GCF_019279795.1. Lineage (NCBI taxonomy): Eukaryota > Metazoa > Chordata > Ceratodontiformes > Protopteridae > Protopterus > Protopterus annectens. Next base: position 1,700,187,441 of record NC_056744.1, on the reverse strand, counting down.
TTGATTTTGTGGCAGATCTGGCCAACCGTTTGGAATTGGCAAAGTATGGAAATTAAATCTGTACCCCTGGGATACTGTGTTGAATACCTACTTGTCCTGGGTAATTAACTGCCAATTCTGAGCATGAAGTGCTAATTTTCCCCCCAAGGGGGCTGCCAAAAGATAACTGCTTGGTGAAGGTAGAGGGAAGTCATTGAGACTGCTTACTGTAGGGTTGTGCTTTGTTTCCTCCAGATTTGGAGGTGGAGGCACCCCCATTGCTTTGACCTGTAAGAACCTTGTGATTGGTATCTAGAGCCTTTTGAGCACCTGGATTGCCTTGAGAGGCTGCGTTGGACACAGGAAAGGACCAATATTTAGTAGGCCAGTGCCTACTGAACCTGGGTGCCTGCACTTGTAAGAAATATTTTACAGTTTGCATAGATTTAGCTTTGTCTTCCATTTTCTTTAAAACCTTTTCTGCCTTATTACCAGAGTATCATGCTGTAAAGGGGCATCCGACAATTTAGCTTTAACATGATCAGGCAGATATTTCTCCTTTAGCCAGGCATGCCTTCTAATCACAGATCCAGTAACTGCGGCCCTGCAAGAGGCCTCCAAGGAATCAAAACCACATTGCAAAGTATGCTTTCCAACCTGTTCTGCTGCATGCAATAATTCCTGTAATTATTTATTTTCTACACAATCAGAAATCAACATAATTTTCTGTTTCAATAAGCCCATAACATGCTGTTGGTATTTAAGCATATGAAACTGGCAGTTTACGGCCCTAATTGCCAAGGTTGTTGATGTATACACCTTCTTTCCCCATCTACCCAGAGCCCTGAATCTCTATCAGAGGGGGTAGGAATTTTGGCTGTAGAGGCTTTTACACCTTTGGGACCCTGCGAGATAGTCTCAGGATCAGCAGCAGAATTTTTGAATAGAAATTTGTGTGCGTCAGGAACCCTGTAATATCTGTCTGGCTTACTAGGAGATGGAGGTAGGGAATCAGGAGCCATGCTGGATTCCGAAAACACATCATCAACAATGTCTAATACAGGAGGTATTGCCAAAGGCCTATGCTGAGGAAGAAGAAGGAAATCCCTAAGCCTCTTCTGTGATTCAGAGAAATCCTGACTCTCCCAATGAAAATATTCCCTTAAAGTATGCAAGGTTTCTCCAAAAGAATAATCCTCAGGAGGAGATGCAGATGGGATCGATTCTTCTGCATCTGAATCCTCATAGGGTGGAATAGAAAATTCCTGATCAGAAGAGTAATCATAAGAAATGGAAACCTAATCTGAAGATTCATAATCAGTGTCTTGCCTAGGCCTCTTAGCAGGGGTGGGGGGGTGGGGGGTGGGAACCCCTGATCAAAGTAATTAAGTCCTCAGCCATTTTGATCATGTGTTTTTTTGGCATTGGGGCCTGAGCATGTGGCTCATGCATCGTTTTTTTAGACTTAGAAGATATGTTTAATCTTGTTTTTGAAGCTGGCATTGGTTTTATATAAAAATGGTGAGGCCTGAAAACACCCTCAGAAGCTGGTGCCTTCTCAGCGGCTCCAGACCCATACAAGGGAGATACATCCGTGGATTCAATACTCTGAGAATCGCGGCATACCGTACTCCGCATGGGTCTCGGTAGAGGACTACAACTCAAAAGTAGTGGGTATCTGGGGCTGCGAAAGTACCTTACTGAGTACCGGCGACTGGCTTAGGAGAAGCTTCGTCGTCTGTTTTGAACCTCGATGGTCTGTCTCGGTCTTTTTCTTTGTGTTTTTTGTGAACTCCAGTAGTTGGATTGCTAACTGACAGCATTTCAGGGTAATTAAATCTGGATCCAAAATATTTTGAAGCAAAAATATACTGACGCTTAAAAGTGCGTTGGTTATATCTAGCACAAAACAGACAGCAAGGCACATTATGATTTGGGCCTAGGCAAGGAATACAGTACAAATGAAAATCCTTATGAGGTATTTGCTTCCCACAAGTAATGCAATTATTAACTTTTACTGACATCGGTAAGGAGCAAGAAAAAGTTTCCTCAACGGGTTACTTAGTTTTAGTTGAAGACTTCGGTTCTGAAACTCGAATGCGAAAATTTCAGGAGTCGGCCGACCGGCACTTGCGAACTGCTAATGCTTCGGGCAATGTGCGGCAAGAAAGACTGAATGTTTTATACCCGTGACGACATGACATCATGGAAGAGGAGACAGTAACTGACACAGGACCCAAAACTTTGTTATTCAGGCCGACTGAGGGCAACCTGCCAGCAGATTACCCAAATGTAATAACTGCAACAGTGAAACATGAAGAACATCACCCAGGCCTTACCAGGCTATACCTCATTCCACACATTCTGACCCCAAAATGAGGTTGGGAAGACTAAGGTTGGTAGAGTCTCTATATTCATTATGAACAGGCACACCTCCAGACTGGTCTGCCAGCATGACACACTGGAACTACTCCAGGTGCAACTGACAGTTGGCAAGAAACCCATCCAAGTTATAACCAGCTACAGACCTCCCTCCATGACTCAGGACACCCACTCCTCTTACCTGGAACTACTTGACTCCATCAAGGTACCCCCCAACACCCTGATTCTTGATGACTTGAACTACCCTACCATAGACTGGGTGAACTATTCCTGCACTAATACACTCACCCAACAATTCCTTGACTTCATCAATTCTAATGCACTAGACCAGCTCATCACATCCCCCACAAGGTGAAATAACATTTTAAACTTGGTTCTTACCAACATGGGTGACTGCTGCATCACTCCCACAGTATGTTCTTCCCTGGAAGATCAGATCATTGGTCTGTCTCATTCAAAGTTTCTATCCCACCCAATCCCCCTCAGCAATAACCAGGCTAAAAAATTTTCTCAAAAGCAGATAACCTCCCAAGGGAGGATCAGTAGCTTCACACCACTGTCCCCTCAGAGGATGCAGTCAACAATGTTGAACAGTATGCCAATGCAGTTATACAAGCACCTGTACAACTGCATGGACTCAGACATACCCAACAGAACTAAAACCTGCTCTTCAAGGAAACACACATCTGTCTGGTAGGCATCCTCTATTAACAGGCTTGACAACAGAAGGAAGAAACTGTTGTCCAGAGGTAAAAAGAAACAAATTCCAAATTGGAAAAACTCCCTCCTTAGCCTCAACAAGCAAATTAGAGCACTAGTGAAAACCTCCAAATCCAATTATGAATCAAAACTAGCCTCCAAAACAAAGGGAGACCACAAAGCCTTCTTCAGTTATGTCAGGAACCTCCATTGCAAAGCCCAGGTTTGTTACAAATTAGTACTTAATGGCATCACCTACACTGATCCTGTTGACCTAGCCAATCTGCTAGCAGATAGGTTCAGGGCAAACTTCACTCCCCTGCCCCCCCCCCAAAGGCCCTTTCAACATCCCAGATACTTGCCCGCACCTCACATCTCCATAGATGAAGTGTTAAAAGCCATATCCAAGGCGAAGAACATAGCTTAAATGCGACCTGATAGTATCCTGGGCTGTATTCTGCACCATCTCTAGCAAGAACGAGCTTCACCATTGAGCACCCTATTCAACCACAGCCTAAGTACAGCCTTCATTCCAGCAGAGTGGAGAACTGCCACTGTCATCCCTTTGCACAAAGGTAGTGCTACTACTGACCCAGGAAACTATGGCTCCATTAGCTTGTCATGTCTGATCTATAAATCCATGCAGCATATTATTAGGGATCTCATAAACAAGGACATAGGCAATCTCCAAGCACTTGACCCCACCCAGTTCAGATTCATCAAGGGCAGATCTTGCCTGTTGAACCTGGTTGACTTATTTTTTTGAGACTGTCACCAAGGTCCTGGATGAGGAAAGGTCATTACATACAGCTTACCCTGACTTGGCCAAGGCCTTTGACACAATCCCTCACTCAAGGCATCAGTGAAAAACTAACCCAACTTGGAGTAAATCCCTAACTCATTAGGTGGGTGGCCAACTGGCTCACCAACAGGACCCACATGGTCAAAATTGGCACCTCTACCCCCAACAGCAGACCTGTCACTAGTGGTGTTCCCCAGGATCTGTCCTGGGACTCCTACTGTTTGGCATCTACTTCTCAGAGGCACAGGCAAAGACAAAAGGCCAGTGGCTGACCAAGTCTGTGGATGACTGTAAGTCGCATGCTGCCACTGACTCGCCAAATTAATTTAACATACTGCAACAGGATCTCACAGCAACAAATGACTGGTGCCAAAGTCATGGCCTCAAGTTTAACTAAAAAAAAAAAAATGAATCATCATAACATTCAGCAAAAACATGGCCACTACTGATTACCACATTAACAACAAACCCCTAAGAACATGACCTGTGGTAGGAGACCTGGGTACACAGCTTGACAACAATCTCACATTCGACCATCATGTAGTGGCAGTATTCAGAAAAGTCTTTTACTTGGTTCATCTCACAAATAAAGGGATTGCATCCAGAAAAAAAGGAGGTTATTACCTTTCTATACTCCTCCCTCATTAGGCCAGTAAATGAGTATAATGCCCTGTTTGCTACGTACCTCTCCAAATATCAGCACTAACTGGAAAGACTACAGAAATACCTCACAGAGAGAATCTATGGCCTCCAACATCTGTCCTATGAGAACAGGATGAAATCACTACCACTCTATATGGTATCGTACAGATTGCTCAGAGGTGATCTGTGTCTCGCCTACATGGCAATCTTGGACCCTGCCCTACTAGAGATGCTCCATATCCACAAGTCTAACTCCTTGCGAATTACCCACTCAAAAGGCCTAAATCTAATATGCAACATCAACAAAACCTGCTGGAGAGACAGGTTTGTCTCCCAGAAGCTGCCCCATCTCTGGAATAGACTTCCCATACATACCAAACAGAGTATATCACTGACCCTCTTCAAGTGCAAACTTGATGAGTGGATGGGAAACCACAAATTTGTCACAGGGGTTCCACCTGTGTCCTTCACTGACAGGGGTGACAGGTGCTGACTGAGGTTTCTTTTTTTCGAGGATAAACTCTTGGCTAGGCTTGTAAGGGCCCCAGGGCCATTAGCCTAGTAAACCTTTATGATTACTTGACTGATGGATTTACTTTTTGATGAATGTATTTACTGGGAAAGTCTGACTGGGTTGCCCATCCATTTTCAGTGTAGGCCCTACTCCACTTGTATTTTCCACACAAATAAACTTTATTAAAACACACTTTCTTCTGAAGAAAGTGTGTTTTAATAAAGCTTGTTCATGTGGAAAATACAAGTGGGGTCGTGCCTTGGTGGAATTGCTCTATTTCTCTTGGTTTTGGCTGTTTTATTGAGAAATGTACTTTCCTGTTCGTTTTGGTTGTTGGATTTTCAGTGGAGGCCCAGGGAGAAAAGCTCCATCTGAAGATAATGGGCAGGATTCACGAAGGCTTACACAGAGTTCAAGAGTAGTGTAAGCCTCCGTGTAAGCCTCCCGATCCAGGAACAGCCCAAACCTCCATGCAAGAGACAGCTAACACGTCTCTTACACGGACTGGGCGTGGAAATGCTCAATACCTCATTTGCAGCTCAAAGATATGCAAATGAGGTATTTGAGCGATCCAAGAAGCCTAAACCAGTCCATGTAATGGACGTGTTAGCTGCAGAAATGTACTCAGCTGACAACTGAGTACATTTCTGCAAAATTGACAACGGAGCTATGTCAGCTCCAAATAAAGGGTGCATATGTTTCATTTAGCATGCCAATGGCCAAATATGTGGCCATTGGCATTAAAAAGTGTTGCAAAAGCATTTTAAATAACTTTTTTTTTTTCGTGGGATTTCCATGTGTAACTGCAGCGCACACCCACGCAAACGGGGTGCGCTGCCTAAAACTGAAAACCGAAGCTTATAAGCCCACAATTGTGGGTTTAGTGTATTACATGGCATGACAATGCAGGGACTAGCAGACCAAAAACAATATGGCCTCCGTGTAGTGGTTGCCAAGGGGGGGAAGCTCCGTGTAAGAAATGTAACTAAGCATTACTAGGCAATCCTATGTAAATGAGGGTTACAATAATCACACTGCCACATAGGTAATGAGCACTTTGAGTAGTTTAAGAGTTATAGAAGGGGGAGGAACAGAGTAAGAGGTAGGTGACATCACGGGGGGAATGATAGAAATAAATGTATCAGATTGGAGGGCCAATGTAAAGTGACAGATGACAGACAGACATCAGGGAGAGAGGTGTGTCCCAACAGAACACTAGGAAAGTCAAGAAATAGAGGGTGCACACTATCCCTACACTCAAACTTTCTTGATATACGTGCATGTGCGCTTGCGCGCGTGTAAGGCAGGTTCAACATGTGGGAGCGTGTTGCAAACCGTTTACAATGGTTTGCGCGGGCGTGCATGTGTGGAAGGCAATGTAAACATCAGGAAGCCTGTCGCCTGATGTATAAGGCTGTGTGCGCGTGTTTTACCATGAATCAGCCCAGTTCAAACCATGTAAGGATGTGTGCATGCGTTTAAGTCACTGTGAGCGTGCTTATGCTGGTGTGCACATTGCTCCCCTTGAGGAAACAGAGAGGAAAAAGGAAACAACCAGATTACAGGGAAGCTGCCAGAGGATATTGCTGGAGTTGGTGGAAACAACTGGAAGCAGGCAATTACACAGGCAGACTAGAAGCCCAACCCAGCACTTAAAAACGCTGCAAACATCAGTGCAGGATGTTTCTCACAAGAGATACTGCAAGAAAGGAGTAAGCTATCAAAATTGAAAACTGAAAAAAGCTGAACTCAGAGCAGAAATGCTAGGGGCTGCCATAGCTGTTATAATCAGGCATAGGCGAATTGCTGAGGGTGGTGACAATGCAGATGCTGACAGACAACCCAGAGTGAGGAGAAGGAGGAGAGTATACAGGCCCAGGGTCACCTACCATGGGTTACATGAGCTGGAGATAGTAGAGCGCTACAGAGTGGACAGAGACCTTCTGCAGCAAACTGTTGAGCTGTGCAGGCCACATCTCACACACAGAACCAACAGAGGGGAACCCATCACAGTGGAAACCAAGGTATGTGTTGGCCTAAGAATACTAGCAACAGGTACCTTCCAGAGACCAACTGGTGATATGATCGGGATATCACAGGCATCAGCCTCCAGGGTACTGCACCAGTTCCTGGATGCCATGTCAGCACATGTCGGTGATCATGTATATTTCCCCAATGCCCGTGAGGTATTGGCCAGCAATATGTGTCTCTTCCAGCAAATAGCGGGATACCCTGAGGTACTGGGTGCAATAGACTGCATGCACATACGCATCAAAGCACTAGCCGGTGAGCGGGGTAGAGCCTATATTAACCACAAGGGATTCCCCTCTATCAACTGCCAGGTCGTGTGTGATGCCCAGGGCTTAATAATGAATGTGTGTGCTGGCTGCCCTGGGAGCTACCACGATTCCCACATCTGGCATCTGACGCAGCTGTACCAATCATTTGCCAGGTGGGACTTCCCACACGGACACCTAGTGGGGGATGCAGGTTATGCACTTGAGCCGTGGCTGATGACACCCATCAGAAATGCACACACACCTGAACAGGAACGCCATAATGAGGCACACGCACAAACACGTAATGTTATAGAGCGTGTGTTTGGGCTGCTCAAGTCATGGTTCCGGTGTCTGGACACATCTGGTGGATCCTTACAGTACACACCAACTACATGTACCCAAATGATCATGATATGTGCTATGCTACATAATATGATCCTGCGGAAACAGCTGCAGCAGGACCAGCATAGGGCTGGGCCAAACATACCCCCACCATTGCCAAGGCCACCACAGGCAGAGGGTGACTCGGAGGAGGAACAACCTGACCTAGCCCCAGTAGGCAGAAGGAGGCGTGCCCAGTATGCCCTGGCCTTGGCAAAGAGGCAATGCATAGCACATACACTGGCTCAGTAGGAACACTGGGACTGATACCCCCTCCGACTCACTCATATAGTAACAGGGATGCCTAACATGACACAACCTGCTTCTGAACATGTACAGGGAGTGTAGTATGTGCATCCAACAGAGGCAGCCCTGCAACACCACCTGAGGCATCAATGCCATGTGTTAAGTAATGTAACACCATGTACCATATGCACACCTGAGGACCCTGACTAACATCCACCCTCACCAATCATAAACCACAAAAACACAAACCCACCTTCATAGGTACCACAAGGGATAGGAACCTAGATGTAATGCTACCCAATGCCAGAAGTATAAACAGCAAGATGCGTGCAGTGTAAATGCACACAGTATAGAGAATGTAGATATCAGTGCTGTAATAGAAAACTGGGTCAAAGCCCACATCAGCACCCTAACACTACCAGGTCACACCTCATACAGTGATGTACATGTGCAAAAACATGGAACAAGCTACAAAACGAGGGTGACTAGCAATAAATGTCATGGATAACCACACCCCATGTTGGTACCACAACAAGAAGCAACATGGATTAGCCATGGTCAAATACCAATGGCTAAAACTGCCTACTACTATATAGCTTGCTGCAGACCACTGTCCTAATAGCAGGAACTGCACCAGGCCTATGTTCATAGGTTCATAGGTTCATACTAGGCTATCTGCCCTAGGGCATTTATAAGCCTAGCCCAGAGTTTGTGGCTTCCGCCACCCCTTTAGTTTGAAGGATAATATGCCCATTATTTTGCTGTGCCTCTGTCAAGCAGTGACACTGAGGTTATCCCTGGGGTATACCTGCGATCTCCCATCCATTGGTCAAGATTTCCCTTGAACAAAGCCAGCGAGGTGCTCTGCCCCACATGTACCGGGATGTTGTTCCACAGCATAGGGAGTCTCTGGGTGATGAATCTGTCCCTCCAGCACGTCCTATTAATAGCCGTGTTGAGGTTTAAGTCTCTTGCCCTTGTAGTTCTGATGGATTTAGAGGTTTTGAGGTGAAGCATGTTCATTAATTCCGGGTTGGACATGGCCTTGTATGTCAGGCACATGTCACCTCTGAGCAGACGGTAAGCGACTGAATAGAACTGGAGTTCCTGCAGTCGGGCAGCATAAGACATATTTTTGAGACCCTTTATCCTTCTGGTGAGGAATTTTTGGGGCCTTTCCAATTGCTGCAGGTGTCGGGTCAGATACATTCCGAATGGGGTATTGTACTCAATCATTGGTCTGATGAGTGATGAGTACAGGGGAACAATGACCCCCCTTGATCTAGATGTGAATCCCTGCATGATCAGGTGGGCAATGTAGAAGGTCTTCCTAACTACTTTGGCAACGTGCGTGTCAAACGAAAGGTTACTGTCAACCCAGGTGCCCAGATCCCTGATAACCTCTTCTGTGCTTAGAGGATTGCCACCTATATGGTAACTAGGGGTAACCTTGTTTTTCCCAAAGGGTATGACTATGCATTGTTTAGCGTTTAACTTTAGGCCATGGCTCTGGCACCAGTTATCCGTTTCTATGAGACCCTTCTGAAGGATGTCTGTGTCAGATGGGTTTTCAACTATGGTTCCCAGTTTGCAGTCATCTGCAAACTTTGTCAGCCATAATCCTCCTGTGTCTGCTTGTACTTCTGAAAGGTAGATGCCGAACAAAAGTGGGCCCAGGACTGAGCCCTGTGGGACACCACTTGTGACAGGCTTGGAGTGTGACATGGTGCCAGCAACTCTGACCCTGTGGGTTCTGTCACTTAGCCAGTTTGCAACCCATCTTGTGACGTATGGGTTTACATTTAAGCTGGTGAGTTTTTCAATGATACCCGAGTGGGGTATTGTGTCGAAAGTCTTTGCCAGGTCAAGGTAGGCTGTGTGGACTGCCTTGCCCTCGTCAATGGCCTTGGTGACTGTTTCAAAAAAGTCAACCAAGTTTAAAAGGCATGATCTGCCCTTGACAAAGCCAAACTGGGTTGGATCCAAAGTCTGCAAGTCCCCTATGTCTTCATTTATCAGTTCCATTATGATCCTCTCCATAGCTTTGCAGACCAGGCTTGTCAAGCTGATGGGACGGTAGTTTCCGGGGTCGGTGGAGGCACCTCCTTTGTGAAGTGGGACCACCGTTGCCGTACGCCACTCCTTGGGTACGTATCCTGAGGTGAGGCTAGAATTAAACAGCTGCCCTAACTGCGGGTTTAATTCCTCATTGAGTTCGTGGAGCACACAACCGGGGACACCATCTGGTCCCATGGATGCTGTGTTTTTCGCCTTGGATAGAGCAGTTCTCACCTGAGCATTTGAGATGTTTGGGGGGCTACAATCCTCTGGTATAAATATCTCTCCTTTTGGGGGGGGGAGAAATCTGCACTGAACCTGTCAGCCAGTATGTTGGCAATGTCTGTAGGTTCAGTGATTTTTACATCATTTTGAACTAATTCTGAGCATATCTGGGAGTTTCCTCCCAGGTTTCTCACATAGCTAAAAAAGGCCTTATGATTGTCTTTTGAGTCCTTAGCAATTTTTCTCTCAAAATTTGCCTTGGATGATTTTATGAGAGATCTCAGTTTTGTACTTATAATGAGCAGGGATGTCTTCCCTTCTACGGATTTTGCTCTATCTTGTAGTAGCTCCTTCCTTTTGTTGTAGAGCTTGTTTATGGCTGGGGTCCACCAGACTGGACGCTTGCCTTTAGTACAAAGAGTCTTTGTTTTGTTTGGGATTGCCTGATCCATGCAGTCCTGGAGGTGCTGGTAGAAGGCATTTGTAAGTGATTCAGCGGCTTGGGTAATGGTTTCCGCTGCCTTGGGGGCCTTGAAAGAGACCACACCAGTCTTTAGAAGTGTGAAGTCGGCTTTTGAGAAGTTCTTCACTGTGGTCTTTTTTATCTGGGGTGGGGGTGGGATGTGGACTTCCAGTGAGATTAGTTTATGATCTGATCTCACCAATGATGGGTATACTTCTGGTGTTGAACATTGTGACCCCATGTTCATGATGATGAGATCTAGTATGTTGTCGTCTCTTGTGGGGATGGTGACTAGTTGTTCCATGGCATTTGAGTTTATGAACTCTAGGAACCTTTGGGCTACAGTGTTGGGGCTTGAGTAGTGATCCCAGTCTATATTTGGATAGTTGAAATCACCCAGTATGATGGTGTTTGGAGATACATTTATCCCCTCCAGTGTTTTCAGGAAAGCTGTGTGAGGTTCTTGAGTTTGAGAGGGTGGTCTGTAACATGCTACAAACTGCAGAGCAGTCTTGCATGTGGTTAATTGCACCTGGATGGTCTCCGATGCATTGTGTGTTGCCACCAACTTTGAGGTGAGGGTGTCCTTGATGAATATGGACACCCACCCTCCTTTCTTGGTGTTGTCCGGATTTTGGGGCCAGAACGCATGATATGAGGTAACACCTGATAGTGCCAGTGTGCTGTCAGGAGCCTTGAACCAGGTTTCAGTCACAGCACAGACATCGATGTTCTCCATACTGAGAAGGGCTTTGAGTGCATGCAACTTGAGGTTGAGACTTCTGGCATTGAGCAGCATTACCCTTAGTTTTTTTTTCCTTTTTTGTGTTCTAGGGTGGTAGGTTTAGAATCTGAGCCTTGCCTAAAAAAGGCACAATGGGGGTGGCAAGAGCCTTAGCCAAAATCCGGAAGCCCAGGGGTGACAGGTGCAAGCTGTCCCTTGAGAATCAGCATGGCTTGTCCAGCATGTCATCCCAGGCAGACAGACATTGGATCCCCTTTGACTGACACCATAGTTTAAGCCAATTATTACAGCTGATCATCTTGTCTCTGTATTGTGGCATCATTCTTGGTGAAGGTAGGATACTGCTCAAGGTCAGGGTCATACCTGCCTGGGCTACATAATCAGAGAGCTCATCTATGTCTCTTTTCATGTAGTCCAGGGAGGTACGTCTCAGTTCGTTCACACCAGCATGGACAATGACTGAGTCATACTTGTACTTGCAGTTGAGTGACCTGAGTGCTTGCATTATGTGGTGGATACTGTGACCTTCCCCTTACTCAATCTGGTGAGCGGGACATCAGTGTGTCTGACTATGGAGTCACCTATGACGAGTGTGTCTGGCATTGTGTTTGGCCTTAAGGGCTGTGACTGTTTGGCACACTGACTCTGTGGTTTATGTGTTGCATGTGCTGTGCCCTGTGGAGGCAGTTGTTTGGGTGTCTGCTTTGGTGGCCTCTGCTGTTTTGGTAGATTTCTGATCAGAGCCTCCGAGTATGTCTTTGTGTGTTTATGTGTATGATTTGAAGTTGTGATAGTGCTATGTGAGACTGGGTTTGTGGTGTGTGTGGTTACCTTCTCCTCCTCTCTGGTCTTGCCAGTCCTATGTTGAGAGAGCTCAGCCTCCAGTTTGGCTATATAGTTGCATCTCTTGCATGTATTTGTGTTTTGTGGGAGAATGAGAGGGTTGTCTGTGTACATGAGGCAATTGGTACATTGCCTCAATATTCCCAGGTTCACCAGCTGAGCAGGAGAGGACACTAGCAACTGATCCCTTGACATGCTAGGAGGAATAGACATAAAATGTTGGAATACAGGAAGATATCAAGCCCCCCAAACCACATTATATTGCTTGACTGACAATACCTACACATACACCATAGTTTCATAGTTTCATAGTTTACTACTAGGCTATCTGCCCTAGTGCATTTATAAGGCTAGCCATAGTGATGTGGCTATTGCCACCCCTTATAGTGGTAATAAGTGTACAGAATAGATTCCGAATATTGTGCCTCTGACTTAGTAGTGACACATTATGACCCCCTTACGTAATTGAATAACTTGACTGTGCCTCTGTCTAGTAGTGACACAGGGAGGACCCTGGGGTAAACCTACAATCTCACATCCAGTTGTCCAGATTTCTCTTGAAGAGAGTCAGTGAGGGACTCTGTCTAACATGAACTGGGATACTCTGCTAGAGTGTGAGAAGCCTCTGAGTTATGACTCTGTCCCTCCAGCATGTCCTATACATGTATGTACTGAGGTTCAAATCTTTAGCTCTCATGGTTCTGGTGGATTTGGATTGCTTGCAGTGGAGCATGTCCACCAAATCCTGATTGGACATGGTCTTGTATGTCAGGCATAGGTCACCTGTAAGTATGCGGTATGCTACTGAATAAAGCTGGATTTCCTTTAGTCTGGAAGCATATGACATGTGTTGTAGACCCCTGATCTTCTTGGTAAGGTACATTTGGGGTCTCTCCAGCTGTTGCAAGTGCTGGGTGAGGTACATACCAAATGGGGCTTTGTATTCAATCATGGGCCTGATAAGGGAGAAGTATAGTGGTACAATGACCTCCTTTGATCTGGATGGAAAACCCTTCATGATAAGGTGGGCAAGATAGAAAGTCTTTCTAACCACTTTGGCAACATGGGTGTCAAACGAGACGTCACTATCTACATGTGTCCCCAGGTGTCTGATTTGTTTTTTGTGCTCAGTGGGTTGCTATCTATGTATTGATTTGTGGGTACTTTGTTCCTCCCAAAGGGGATGACTACACATCAGTTGCATTCAGTTTCAGACCATGATCCAGGCACCAGCTATCTGTCTTTGTGACGGCATTCTGTAGGATGTGTGTGCCGGCTGATATATTCACTATGGTGCCTAGGTTGCAGTCATCTGCAAACTTTGTCAGCCACAACCCTCCTATGTTTGCTTTCACATCTGAAAAGTAAATGCCAAATAAGAGGGGTCCCAGGACAGATCCTTGTGGGACACCACTTGTGACTGGCTTTGAATCTGACAAGGCACCTGCAATGTCGACTTTATGGGTCCTGTTTCTTAGCCATTTTGCAACCTATCCTGTGACATATGGTGTTATATTTCAGCTGTTGAGCTTGTCTATGATGCCTGAGTGGGGTATTGTGTCAAAGGCCTTAGCCAAGCGCAGATAGGCTGTGTGGACCGCGTAGCCCTCATCAATGGCCCTACTGACAGTTTCAAAATAGTCAACTAGGTGCAAAAGGCAGGATCTGCCCTGTACAAAGCTGAACTGGGTGGGATCAAGGGTCTGTAGGTCACCAATGTCTCTGTTTAAGAGCTCCATAATGACTCTTCCCATAGCTTTGCAGACAAGGCTGGTTAAGCTTGTGTGGTGGTAGTTGCCAGGGTCTGTGGAGGCATCTCCTTTGTGGAGTGGGACCACTGTTGCTGTATGCCAGTGTTCAGGTACATATCCTGTAGCAAGGCTAAGGTTAAATAACATTTGTATATACGGGTTTAGCTCCTTCTGGAGTTCACATAGCATGCAACTGGGGATACCATCAGGTCCCATTGATGCTGTATACTTGTCTTTGCTGAGTGTGGCTCTCACATGGACATCCAAGATGACAGTGAGGTTACATTCAGCTGTGATAACTATCTTCTTTTGGGGGTGAGGGAGGGGGAAAATTGCACTGAACCTGTCTGCCAGAATGTTGCCAATATCTGTCAGGTCACTGAAATATATGTTGTTGTGTACCAACTCTGAGCATATCTGAGGGTTCCCACCCAGGTTTCTGACATAACTGAAGAAGGCAGTGTGGTTATCTTCATTGTCTTTGGTGATTTATGTCTCCAAGTTGACCTTGGATGTCTTTATGAGAGAATGTAGCTTTTTACTAGTGCTGATCACAGCTGCCTTCCCTGTAGGAGATGTAGCTCTGTCTTGCATTAGTATCCTTCATCTGTTATACAGTTTGTTTATGGCTGGGGCCCACCAGACAGGCCACTTTCCCTTGGTGGAGAGGGTCTTGTTTTTATTTGTGATTGCATGGTCTATGCATTTTCGGAGATGTCCGTAGAAAGCGTCTGTGAAGGAGTCACCAATGTGTGTTGTGGTTTCCACTGGCCCAGTGGGCTTAATGGATACCATCTCAGTCCAAAGAAGTGTGAAGTCAACTTTTGAGATGTTTGTCACTATACTCTTTGTATTATACTAGCACTGACACAAGTGTAGACAATTTCCCAGAATCCATCAAACAAAATGGACATGCAAAATGTAACACTTCCACAAGAGGGGTAAGCATACTGGATGTGATAATCAGAAATATGTGTACTGGATGTCAAGATGAGAAGTGTATCCCTCACTAGTAAGACCAGACCATAGAGTAATCACACTGTAGTTACACATCTCGACCCCAGTCCCTGGCCAAATTACCACAGTGAAACACATGTATAAAGCATAGCTTGCACCCCTACAAACCAATGTGGAATCCATGAAAAGCCCTGTGCAGGTCCAGAATATGGGACACACTGCAGAACATGTTATACAGGCATACCATGAACACAGCCAAGAGTGCTTGGAGTCTGCAATCACAAACAACAAGACACAATGCCATACACCCAGGCATCTGGCATGCTGGACTCCAGCAATTACTAAACCATTGAAGAGAATGAGGAAGCTACCACATGATAGATCAAACATAAAAGGTGAAGTAATCAGTGATCACTAGCATGGCAATAAAATGTGTCCACACATACAATCCACTAAGGCCAGGCAAAACAAGTAGAATCTGTGAATAAATACAAATGTATGTGATAGACGCAACCAGGTAGCCAAACCGGAGCCTGAGCACCCCCAAATCAGTACTGTCAAAACTAGTCAGGAGGACAAGGTAACCACATACACCACAAACCCAGTCCCACATAGACCTACAGCGACTGCAAACCAAACACATAAACACAAAAACATTCCCAGAAGCCCTAATTACAAATACACAACACCAACACAAGCCTCCAAAGCAGACACCCAATAAAACAATCTCCAGACATAGCACATGTAACACATAGTACACAAAGCTGGTGTACCAAACAGTCACAGGACAGAAGGAGAAACAACATGCCTGATACAGTTGTAATAGGTGACTCCATAGTGAGACATGCTGCTGTTCCAGGGATGGCTTGCACCTGTTACCCATGAGCATCTGGATATTGCCTAAGGCTTTTGCAACATACAGAGATCCTTTTGTAGGCAAGGCCGAAAAGACCAACCCACCACCATAGAAAACAAAACTGGAAAGAAACAGAAGGGTAATGCTGATCAATGCCAGATATGTAAACCTCAATATGCATGCTCCTGAGGCCCTCCCCAGTATGGAGAACATCGATGTCTGTCCAGTGATAGAAACCTGCTGCAAGTCTCGTGACAGCACACCAGCACTACCAGGTAATACCACATATCATGTGTTATGGCCACAAAACCTGTAACAAAACATAAAAGGAGGGTGAGTATCCATATTCAGCACAGACACCCATACGTCCAGTTAACTGACAATGCTTATGTCATTGCAGTCCACCCATGTGCAACTAACCATAGGCAAGACTGCTGTACAGTCTGTAGCATGCTACAGACCACACTCTCACACACAGGAACCCCACCCCACTGTCCTAAAGACAGTGGACAGTATGAATGTACCACCAAATACAAAACAAGGTACACACAAATTACCACATAGGTGGTAAACCATTATGTGTGGAAGGAGTAATCAGGGACCTAGTGACACAAGTGGGTGACTGTTATGTGACAGTCACATTGCCAATTTGTCTAGGAAGACTGTCTATATTGGACACTGTATCATGACAGGATTCACATCTATGTCAACAAAGGTCATTGTGCCCCTATACTGTTCCCCTATCAGACCATACTGTAATACAATGCCTCATTTGGGATGTACATTACCTGGCACCTGCAGCAGTTAGAAAGCCCTCAAAGGTACCTCAGCAAGAGTCATAAAGGGTCTCAAATATATCTCATATGCTGCCTGGCTGTAGACACCACAGCTGAATGCAGTCACATACTGCCTACACAGAGGCATTGTATGTCTGTTGTACAAGTCCATGTCCAACACAGAAGTAATGGACATGCTCCACCCCAGAAAACTCAAAGCCATCAGAGCTGTGTGAGTCAGAGATGTCAACCTTAACACATAATCAAATAGGATGTGCTGGAGGGACAGATACCTAACCCTGAGTCTCTCCACACCCTGGAACAGAATACCACTACATGTTATGCAGAGCCCCTCACTGACACTCTTCAACAGGAAGTTAGCAAAATGGATGGATAATTGTAGATGTACACTGGGGGTCTTTACTGTGTCATGTCCAGACAGAGGCACAGCTAAGTAAATCATAAATGGCCATAATATTGACATAGCAAGGGTGGCAAAAGCCACACACACTGTGGCTAGGCTTACAAATGCCCTAGGGTGGATAGCCTAGTATGAACCTATGAACCTATTATGATACAAATTGTACAGGACACTAAGGATAACCCCAAGGCTGCTGCAACTGATGGTAGTAAGCGTGTTGTGAATTCCCGGATATGCTCTGGATCACAAAAATATTACAAACAACATACCAAACACACACACGTATTGCCAACATACATCCTGACAGGTGCAGTGCAAACCCCCCCATAATGCAAAATATCTTTCCCAGCAGACTGCTGCCTCCCTGAAATTATGTCAGCCTTTACCACAGGATATGTACCCAAAGAGCAGTGTACAACAACAGTGGTTGTTCTCAAGAAAGGTGTCGCCTGAATGGATACTAAAAACAACCACCACAGAATCCTGAGAAGCTTGGTCTGCACAGCTATGGAAAGGATCAGCATGTACCGCAGACATAACGATATTGGGGATCTATTGACACCCGACCCTACCCAGTGTGGGTTTATGAAGTGTAGACCCCGCCCCTAAACATGTGTGACTCAGTTGAAACAGTAATTGAGGTCACTGATGAGGGCAATGTGGTCCACACAGTGTAGCTGGACCTTGCAAAGCCTTCCATACAATACCCTATGTGTTCAATATAGATATGCTCACCAGCTTATATATACACCCCAATGTCTCTAGAGGGATTGCAAACCAGACCAACGACAGAACTGACATGGTCAGACATGCTGCAGCCATGTCAGACTACAAACCACATATAACAGGTATCCCACAAAGCTTGGTCCTGGGACCTTCCCCGTCTGGTATATATGCCCCATAGGTACAGGCCAACATGTAAGGACTGTGCCTGAACATGTTTGCAGAGGACTACAAACCGCCTAACATATCTGACACTCCAGCTGACACAAGCATCCCACAAAAGGGCCACATAGAAACAGACAACCAGTGCCATAGCCATGTCACCCTGTTAAATGGAGAAAACTGTATAGTCAACCTCTGTGGATATACAGTAGGTGACCAACAATTACCACATAGGTGTTAACCCATTACATACTTAACATGTAATGACAGACCTGGGTACACAAGGTGAGATATCCTGCATTGGACAAACATGTGGCTGTAGTGTTAACAGAAACAATCCATATACCAACCTAATCATGAAGGTTATGACATCTAGATAAGGGGAAGTCATTGTGGTTCTGCAGTTATCCTTCATCAGCGTTACAAATGACCACAACAGCCCCTGTGGGGTGTACCTCAGCAGACACCTCCATCAACTGTAAAGTCCACAACAGTACCTCACCAGGACTATCAAAGAGCTTGAACACATGTAATGTGTTGCCTGATTAAACAGAGTGCAACTCCACACACTGCCATGCTGGCCACCCAGACGCAAGCTGTGCCTGATGTAGAAAGCCATGTCCAAGCTGGAATCAATGAACATGCTGCACCTTGTACAATCTGAATGGCAGTGAGCTATGCACATGAGGGACCTGAACCCCAGCACTGACATACATAGGACAAGCTGTACTGCATTATCCATAACACAGAAGCCACCCCCACGCATGAGTAAACTATCAGTACAGGTTATCCATAGAGTCACTCATTGATTCTCCTCAACAGGAATCTTAATGAGTGGATGGGAGATGGTAGGTTTACCCTGGGTATCAATGTTATGTCACAGGTAGACAGAGGCACAGTATACTAAACAAGACATATGTCATGGCAAACTACACTTACAATGTGTCGAAGGACAAACACACTCTCTGACTAGCATTAGACATGGCCTAGGGCACATCGGTAGTGTTTGCCAATGTACACCTATGTTGTGGAATACTCTACTGATGTTGGATGAGGCTGTTGTAAGTAGTTCATATCTGAACATAATGCAACATGGTCAGATAGGTTCATAGGTTTATACTAGGCTATCTGCCCTAAGGCAGTTATAAGCCTAGCCCAGAGTTTTGTGGCTTACGCCACCCCTTATATGGAAACAATACTGTGCCCATTAGTTTGTTGTGCCTCTGTCCAGCAGTGACACAGAGACGATCCCTGGGGTAAACCTATGATCTCCCATCCACAGGTCAAGATTCCTCTTGAACATAGCCAGCGAGGTGCTCTGCCTCACATGGACCGGGATTGTATTCCACAGCATAGGGAGTCTCTGAGTGATAAATCTATCCCTCCAACATGTCCTACTTATATCCCTGCTAAGGTTTAAGTCACTTGCCCTAGTGGTTCTGGTGGATTTGGAAATTTTGAGGTGGGGCATGTCCATTACTTCCTGGTTGGACATGGCCTTGCATGTCAGGCACATGTCACCTCTGAGCAGACGGTATGTGACTGAATAGAGCTGGAGTGTCTTCAATCTGGCAGCATATGACAGATGTTGGAGTTCCTTTATCCTTTTGGTGGGGGACTTTTGGGGTCTCTCCAATTGCTGCAGATGTCGGGTGAGATACATCCCGAATGGGGCATTGTACTCTATCATTGGTCTGATAAGTGAAGAGTACAGGGGAACAATGACCTCACTAGATCTGGATGTGAATCCCTTCATGATCAGGTGGGCAATGTAGAAGGTCTTTCTAACCACTTTAGCAATGTGAGTGTCAGAAGAAAGGCCACTGTCAACCTGGGTCCCCAGGTCCATGATAACCTCCTCTGTGCTTAGAGGATTGCCACCTATATGGTAGCTTGGGGTTACCTTGCTCTTCCCGAAGGGTATGACTATACATGTTTTGGCATTTAACTTCAGGCCATGGCTCTGGCACCAGCTATCAGTTTCCATGAGTCCCTTCTGAAGGATATCCGTGTCTGATGCACTGTCCACTATGGCACCCAGTTTGCAGTCATCTGAAAACTTTGTCAGCCAAAGTCCTCCCATGTTGGCCTGTATTTCTGAGAAGTAGATGACGAACAATAGGGGGCCAAGGACCAAGCCCTGTGGGACACCACTTGTGACCGGCTTGGAGTCTGACATAGCGCCAGCAACTCTAACCCTGTGGGTCCTGTCCTTAAGCCAGTTTGCAACCCATCTTGTGACATATGGGTTCACATTTAAGTTGGTAGGTTTTTCTACAATACCCGAGTGGGGTATTGTGTCGAAAGCCTTTGCAAGGTCAAGGTAGGCTGTATGGACTCCCTTTCCCTCATCAATGGCCTTAGTGACTGTTTTGAAGAAGTTGACCAAGTTCAAAAGGCATGATCTGCCCTTGACCAAGCCAAACTGGGATGGGTCCAATGTCTGCATGTCCCCTATATCTATGTTTATGAGCTCCATTATGATCCTCTCCATAGCTTTGCAGACTAGACTTGTTAAGCTTATGGGGCGGTAATTACCAGGGTCCGTAGAGGCACCGCCTTTGTGCAGATGTGCACAACTGGACCCTAACCAGGCTGTTGTGCACACTATGGAAATGTAAAGCAGTGATAGGACTAAAGCCCAGGATACTGTCCACCACAGTGAAAGTACTGAACCACTACACTATACAGTACTACAGTGTTAGGTCAGTATGAACGGATGTTGACAATTGTATGCAAAGTATCCCATACAAAACCTGCAGGCACAGTATAATCACTGTTGTGTTCACACAAAAAGCAGTTGGACAGTAACTACACAACATGGCACAGAACACACAACCATAAACTGGAGATATTTGTTGAAGGTCACACTCATCCACAAATGTGATGGGCTGCAGAGTTCAACATATGGAAAGCTCACACTGGGCATGCTCACACACTGATAAATGAGACATCTTTCACACAACATGCCATGGGAAGGCTGAACTGGGCATGCTCACACACTTAGTCCAAATGTTCCTCTTAGCAACTGGGAAAACACACCACAGGATGCTCATTCCCCTTTCTAAACACTGATGATGTCAGCACCCTACAAGTATATCAGGAGAAAAGACATCTCTCAGTAACCCGAATAGCGCGCTCTGCTAATGCGTCCATCTCTAGTGTCATAACATAGTTAGGTAGCGAAAATGCTCTGCTAATGCGTCCGTCTCCTCTAGTGTCATAACATAGTTAGGTAGGGGTTTGAATCCAGCAAGTGGCAAGTGTGTGTGAAGGGGATTAGTGTGTGTATATGAAAGGAACATCCCTTTTGGCAACTGTGAAAACACACCACAGGATGCTCATTCCCCTTTCTAAACACTGATGATGTCAGCACCCTATAAGTATATCAGGTGAAAAGAAATCCCCCAGCAATCCGAATAGCGTGCTCTGTGAATGCGTCTGTCTCTAGTGTCATAACATAGTTAGGTAGGGGTTTGAATCCAGCAAGTGGCAAGTGTGTGTGAAGGGGGGTAAGTGTGTATGAAAGAAACATCCCTTTTGGCAACTGGGAAAACACACTACAGGATGCACATACCCTTTTCTAAACGATATCACAATTAGTTATGGCTTTTGATTCCAGACATGTCACGTGTGTTTTGCTCACACAGAATGCCCATGTGTGCGGGTTGTTTCTCACAATAATGCATGGCATCGATTAAACCAGTTATGGCAATGCACACATGATGTATGTGTGTGCCAAATACACATATGTACCTGTGACCTTCAATAGTTACCATCTGTGATGCCTGCCACATGTGAATACATGGTATTTGCACAGGGTAACAGTATGACTGTGGTCTTCTGTGCAGGTGCTGCATGTGGGATGTGTATATACAGTGTGAGATGTAGATGCTATCAACCTAGTAGTGAGGGATACACACCTGGTCTGGGGCATATAGTCTACATGTTGTTGATGAACAGGTGCTGCATGTTTTCACCTGTTGTGGGAGTGGTAAGAAGTTGTTCCATAGCAATGCAGTGACCGCATGCTAAGAACCGTTCAGCTAGGGTGTTGTAGCTACAGTAATTCATTACCATTCAGTAATATGTCAGCATTCCTGGTGAGGGTCTGATGCCAACCAAGGTCAGGGTTCTACCAGCCTGTGTCACTTGCTCAGTGAGCTCTTCCATGTTCCCTATCATGTATCCCAGTGAGGGACATCACACATCAGCTGTAGTGGCATGGACAATGACTGAGTCATATGTGTCCATGCATCTGACTGACCTGTATGCTTGTGTTATGTGGTGGACCATAGTGCCCCATGAGCATATCACTGTGACCTTCACCTTGTCCAGCCTGGTGAGCATGACCTCACTGTACTGGACAATAAAAGTACCTAACACAACTGCAGCAGTAGTGTTGTATAGCTGTACAGACTGTGCTTGTTTGGCACACAGGATTTGTGTGCTATGTGTTATGCGTGCTGTGTTCAGGCCTAACGTATGCCTGTGTGCCAGCTGCAGAGGTGTCTGCCACTCAGGCAGGATGCTATCCTTAGGCTCCACGAAAGGCCCGGTGTGTTTCCGTGCTTGTATTGCTGTCAGTGTAGGTCCACATCAGACTGGTATTGCAGTCACTGTAGTATTTCATGCCACCTGACAGGTTATGCCAGTACTGGGTTCAGAGTGCTTAGTCCACAGTTTGGCCATGTGTTTCCATCTCATACATGTGTTGTACATCCATGGATAGGGTTGACTGTGTACATGTGGCAGCTGTGACATTACTACATGACTCACATATTCCACAACTGTACCATAGAGGTGACTGACAACTGACCTTTGCACATGCTACCATAGTATTGAGATTGCATTGGTGATTAACAGCACATAGGGCCAATGGTGAACAAGATACATAGGGCCATTGGTTCATACTAGGCTATCTGCCCTAGGGCATTTATACACCT
The DNA here is from genome assembly GCF_019279795.1 of Protopterus annectens. Taxonomy (NCBI): domain Eukaryota; kingdom Metazoa; phylum Chordata; order Ceratodontiformes; family Protopteridae; genus Protopterus; species Protopterus annectens. The sequence goes on along the minus strand of NC_056744.1, from coordinate 1,700,164,591 downwards.
AGCCAGAATGTGTGTGGCTTTCACCATGCATTGTAAATCTATCTTGCTATGCCCTTTTCCAAGGTTAGTATACTGTGCTTCTGTCTAACAGTGACACATAAGTGATACCCAGGGTAAAACTATAATGTCACATCCAGTCATTAATATCCCTCTTGAAGATAGTCACTGAGTGACTCTGCCTAACCTCTATTGGGATAATATTCCAGAGTGAAGGGAGCCTCTGAGTTATGAATGTGTCCCTCCAGCATATCCTATGTATATCACTCCTGAGGTTCAAGTCTTTCCAGTGTGTAGCCTGATGGGATCTGGATATACTGAGGTGCAGCATGGCCATTAAGTCAGGGTTTGACATGGCTTTATATGTCAGGCACAGATTGCCTATGAAGAGGCAGTATGCCACTGAGTAGAGCTGCTGTTTCTTTAACCAGTCAGTATGTGGCATCTGTTTGAGCCCTTTGATCCTCTTGTTGAGGTACTTTTGTGGTCTTTCCAGTCAGTTGCTGCAGGTGTCTGGTAAGGTGCATGCTGACAGGGGCATTGCAGTCAATTATGGGCATGATGAGGGATGAGTAAAGAGGCACAATGTCCTCCCCTGATCTACATGTGAATCCCTTCATGATGATGTGGCCTATATAACATGTTTTCCTAACCACTTTGGCCATGTTGTTGTCAAATGAGAGAATGCTATCAACTTGTGTACCCTAAGGTCCATAATTCCTTCGTCTGCACTTAATGGATTAACACATATGTGGTACGTTGTGGTCACTTTGTTTTTGACAAAGGGGATGACTATACACTTTTTGGCATTCAGCTTGAGGCCATGGCTGTGGCACAAGTCGTGTGTTTCCAAGAGGCTCTTTTGGAGGATGCGTGTGTTAGCTGGAGAGTTGATTATGGCGTCCAGTTTGCAGTCATCTGTGACTTGCTCAGCCACAGTACTTCCATGTTGGCCTGTACCTCTGATAAATATATACTGAACAAGACAGATCCCAGGGCTGAGCCTTGTGGGACACCACTTGTAACTGGTTTTGAGGCTGACATGGCTCTAGCAATTTTAACCATGTGTGTTCTGCCCTTGAGCCACTGTACAATATCTGTAGTGACATAGGGGTTAATATGTACACTAGTGATCTTCCCTAGAATGCACAAGTGGGGTATTGTATCAAAGGCTTATGCAAGGTCCAGGTAGGCTGTGTAGACCACCTTCCCCTTGACAGTGGCCTTGGTGACTGTTTCAAAGAAATCAAACAGGTTTGAGAGGCAGGATCTGCCATTAACAAAGCCAAACTGTGTATGATGATGTGTCTGTAGGTCCCCAATATCTATATTTATGAGGTTCATGCTGATCCTTGCCATAGCTTTGCAGACCAAGCTATTAAGACGTATGGGGCGAATAGTGTCCAGGATCCGTTAAGGCGCCACCTGAATGTAGAGGGACCACTGTTGCTGTACGCCACTCTTTGGCCACATATCATGTAGTAAGGCTGGGATTGAACAGTAGTGTTATGTCTGGGTGTAGCTCTTCTTGGGGTTCATGTAGGACACAGCCTGGGACACTGTCTGGTCCCATTGATGCAGTGTTTATTGCTTTGGAGAGGGCAGCTCTTACCTGAGCATCTGAGATGTCGGGGGGCAGCACTCTGCTGGGAGAAATATTTGCCCTTTTGGTGTGGAGGGGGGGAGAAGGTAGCAGTGAACCTGTCCACTAGGATGTTGGCAATGTCTGTGTGTTTGGTATTTCGTGTGACATCTTGGACTACCTCTGAGCATATCTGGGTATTACCACCCAGGTTCCTAACATAACTACAGAAAGCCTTGTGATTATCCTCAGTGTCTTGTGGAATCTTCTCTCAAAGATGGCCTTAGACAATCTTATGGGTGCCTGTAGTTGTCTTCTAATACTCATCAGTGATGCCTTCACATTTTGGGAGTTTGTTGTATCATGTAGTAGCTTCATCCTTCTATTGTATAGTTTGTTTATGGCTGGTGTCCAGCACACAGGACGTCTGCCTTTGGAGGATTGGGTCTTGCTTTCATTTGGGATTGCATGATCCATGCATTCCTGAATGTGTCCATAGAATGCCTTTATACAGGTATCTGCAGTCTGGTCCATATTTTCAACAGGCCTGGGGGTTTTGAAGGTTTCCACATCATTTATGAGGAGTGTGAAAATGCTTGACATTGAGTTGTTGACTGTATTCTTCTGTGCAGGGGGTGGCCTTGGGATGTGAATATCCAGTGAGATTAGTTTATGGTCTGATCTTACCAGTGAGGGATACACTTCTGGTCTGGAGCATAGAGTCCCCATGTTGGTGATGATCAGGTTCAGTATGTTTTCCCCTTTTGTGTGAGTGGTAACAAGTTGTTCCATAGCATATTGGTATATAAATTCCAGTAATCTGTGGGCTAGCGTGTTGGAGCTACAGTCATGCTCCCAGTCTATGTTTGGGTAGTTTAACCCACCCAATATAATGGTGTATGGACAGACCTACATATTTCCAACTGTTTTCAGGAAGGCCAAGTGCAGTTCTTGTGTTTCTGAGGGTGGTCTGTAGCAGGCTATAACCTGGAAGGCAGTTTTACCCATTGTTACCTGCATATGGATAGTCTCTGATGTTTGGTGCTTTGCCACCAACCTGGAGGTGTGGGTATCTTGGATGAATATCAATACACCCCCTCCTTTTGTGGTTTTGTGCAAGTTTTGGACCTGAAAAGCATGGTATGAGGTATAACTTGGTAGTGCTGGAGTGCTGTTGGTAGCCCTGAATCCGGTATCTGTTACTGCACAGATAGTGATGTTCCCCATGCTGAGGAATGTTTTGAGTGTGTGCATCATCAGGTTTAGAGTCCTGCAATGGCATATATGACTGCTCATGTGGACAGATGCCAGGTAAGTCATATGCAAAGTGTCACAGGCAACGTACATGTGCACAGGAGAAACAGTGACATTCTGTCAAGTGAGACATGAACATACATATATAGTAAGCTATGCAGATGTCATTAGGAGTCCACAAAAGCTGTGTAACTCTGCATGGCAGGTCGGATCAGTATTCCAGGGTAACTGCAAGGAAACATGCATGCAAACATAGCTACTGTAAGCAGGGCTGCATGTAGTCCATTGTACAACAAACAAGCTGTACCACTATCAGTAGGTAACACTGCAAATGCTCACCAGCTGACATATGAATACCTATGTCACCAAAGGTGATACTTACCAGACCACGGACAGAAATGACATGGCCAGACATGCTGCATCCCACATGAACACATATCTCAAGCAACACAGACCTCACAATGTCAGTGTTCATAACAGGCACAGCCCATAAGGCCAAACACAATGTGTGACACACCTATAATAGGTGATGCCATAGTCAGACACACTGACGTCCCCTCCAGACTGAGCAAGGTGAGGGTCACATTTAGCTACCTGTCGGGTGATAGAATGTGCCACATAACACAAGCACTCAGGTCACTCCACAGCAAGTACAAGTATGAGGCAGTCATTGTCCATGCTGGTGTGAACAACCTGAGATGTACCTCCCTGGACCACATGGAAAGAGACACAGAGGAGCTCTTACATAACCCTCTCAAACTCAGGAATCCCACACAGCCTTCATGACGACACAGGAGAGTATAGATTTCTCTGCAAACACCACCATACTGGGTGACGTCAACTACCCAAACATAGACTGTGAACATTACTCAAGCCACAATACCCAAGCTCTAGGGTTCCCATAGTTCAGAAACTCTTTAGCTATGGAACAGGTAGTCAACATTCCCACAAGAGGGGAAAATATACTATACCTGATCATCACAAACATGAGTACAAAATGCTCACCACTTGAAGTATATCCCCCATTGTTGCAATCAAACCATATACTAATCACACTGGAGTACTGGATCCCCCACATATGCAAACCTCAAACACATTGATGTGTGTGTGGGAAATGCCCCTATTAGCAACTGTGACAGTACACTACAGGATGCAGATTTCCCTTTTGAAACACTGATGATGTCAGCACTCTATAACTATATTACCTGAATTAAAGTTCTCCAGTAATTCGTATAGCGCACTCTGCTAATGCATCTTTCTCCAGTGTCATAACATAGTTAGGTAGGGGTTTGAATCCTGCAAAGGGAATGTATGTGTGTTAGTATGAGGGGGGTTTGTGTGTGTGCATAATGCTGTGAGGGAAAAGTGCCTTTTGCCAACTGGGAGAACACACTACAGGGTGCACATCCCTCTTCCTAAACACAGATGATGTCAGCACCCTCTAAGTACAGCATTAGAAAGGATTTCTCCCACTAATGCAAATAGCACACTCTGCTAATGTGTCTGTCTCTAGTGTCATAACACAGTTAGGTAGGGGTTTGAATCTTGCAAATGGAAAGTATGCGTTTTAGTATGAGTGGGGTTAGTGTGTGTGCACAATGCTGGGGGTGGGATGTGGCTTTTGCCAAATGGGGCTATGCACTGCAGGGTGCACATTTCCCTTAACAAACAGTGATGTTGACAGCACCCTATACAAACAACATGACAACAGACAACTGCCAGTACTCAGTATAGTGCTACATGCTACTGTAACACGCACATGTACCAGAATATACCTAGATAGTGTTTTGAAACTGAATGTGGCAAGTGTGTGGATGTGGGATGTTTCTGTGTGTGCATTTACGTATGGAAAACATGTTTGATGTGGCAATCAGGGTACCACAGTACCTGATGCACATTACACTTTTAAACTAATGAGGTTGCCTGCACCCTGTGAGTACAGGTAGAGAAGAGGAAATCTGTAGTAATCCACATAGTGCACTTTTCAAATGTGTACCTGTCATGTATTGACAGCTACTCATGTAGGTTAATAAATAATGGAAATGGCAGGTGAGCGTGTGCATGTGTGGGGGTAGCAGGGTGTGTGTAAATGCATGTGTGACAGAACAGATACATAGCAAGGCTCATAAGGCAAACCCACATCCATACGTATCACAAAGGATGAGGAACTAAGAGTGATGCTACTCAACACCAGAAGTCTAGACCTCAAGATACACGCACTCAAAACTGTACTTAGCATTATGGACATCAATATCTGTGCAGTAACAGAAACCTGTTTCAGGTTTCCCGGGAGCACACCAGCACTACAAAGTTATACCTGTTACCATTCTTGTCGGCCCCAACACTTGGACCAGACAACAAAAGGAGGGGGAGTATCAATATTCATCAAAGATTCCCACACCTCCACATTGGTGGCAAAGTACCACATTGGTGTTAAGCCATTAAGTACAGAAGAAGCAATTGGGGACCTGGGGAACACACTTGATAGCAATCTGTCATTTGTCAACCACATGGCCAAAGTGGATTGAAAGACATGTTATATAGCCCAGCTAATCATGAAGGGATTCACATGTACAGCAGGGGAGGTCATCGTGCCTCTTTACTCATCCATCATCAGGCCTATAATTGAGTACAATGCCCCTTATAGGATGTACCTAACCAGACACCTACAGCAACTGGAAAACCCCAACAGTACCTCATCAAGAGGATCAAAGGGCTCAAACAGATGCCATATGCTACCCAGTTAAAGAAAAGCCAGCTGGACTCAGTGGCATACTGCCTGTTCAGAGGCAATCTGTGCCTGCCATATACAGCCATGTCCAACCCAGAAGTGATGGACATGCTGCACCTCAGGAAATCAAACTCCCATACAGCCACACGCTCAGGAGACCTGAACCTTAGCACTGACATAAATAGGACATGCTGGAGGGACATATTCCTAACCCAGAGGCTCCCTTCACTCTGTAATGAACTCACAGTACAGGTTAGGCAGAGTCCCTCATTGACTCTCTTCCATAGGAATCTGGATGAGTGGATGGAGATCATAGTTGTACCCCGGGTATCACTTCTATGTCACTGTTAAACAGAGGCACAGTATACTAACCTCGGAAAAGGGCATAGCAACATAAATGTTAATTGGGTGGCAAAAGACAAACACATTCTACTAGGCTTATCAATGCCCTTGGGCAAATAGCCTAGTATGAACATATGAACCTATGTGTACTGCTATAGTACTGCTGCCATATGTTGCATGTGTGTGTGTTGTGGGGGATGCGCAGGTAATGGCCAGATATTTCTGCACAGGCAACACGTCTGAAACACTCTGGGTGTTCATCCCTACATACTGTATGTGTGTTGCCATCCAACCCTGTGATGTGGACACACATTACTCAGCCTGGATATACATATCCCAACAACACCACAAGCACAGTACACTATCTTGCTATGTATGTATGTACTTACACAGTTATTCACTAGTTAGGACTGTGATGCTATCCATGCAGCCCACTGGGCCAGTGGAAGCCACAACACACACTGCTGGCCCCTTTGCAAAAGCTTACCACAGACATCCCACATAGTGCATGTAATGTGCACACACATATCTAACCCAGACCGTATGCACACCACTTATTTATCCTGTCCAGTGGACTACAGATACAGGCACATTGTATAACAATAGCAGGAGGCTACTGCAGCACAGGGCAGATTCACATGAAGGCAAGGCATCTGTGGTCAGCAGTGGTAAGATGTGTCACATTCACCAAATGCACAGATATTGGCAACATTGTTGCAGACAGTTTAGGTGCAGGTATTCCCCCCCCCTATTTTCCTACACAAGTGGAATTAGTTATCACAGATGACTGTAACCTCCCTATCATCTCACATGTCCAGGTGAGGGCCACCCTCAACATTGCAGAACACACAGCATCACTGTTACAAAATGGTATCCCTGGATGTGTGATACGTTCACCCCTAGAGGACATAGCACCACATTACAGACTGATATTAAACCCTGGCCATACTACAGGATATGTACCTGAACAGTGCCATACATACACAGTGGTCCCACACCAATGAGGAGGAACCTCTACTGACCCTGGGAACTACTGCATCATATGCATAACTGGCCTTGTGTTCTAAGCTATGGAAGTTTTAAGTATGGACGACATGTACAGCAATATTACATATGTATATATATCAGGACTATGTACACACAACCTATCTCATGGACATACCTATAGATAGTGAACTATGATACATTTGGAGGTTTCACAGTAAACACAGTATTAACCTGCTACTTTGCATTACCTGTGTTTGTGTCAGCTGTTGCTGTGTCAGTGGTGCTACTTGCTGTTTGCTGCTGGTTTTGTTGCTGGCTGTCTATTTCTTTTTTTTTCTCTCTCTGTCTCTCTCTCTTTCTCTGTCGGTTTTGTGCAATGAATGTATTGCATGTGTGGAGTGTGAGTACTGGATGCTTTTGTAGGTATCTGCATAGGTCCATGTGATGGCCTCTGCACCAATTGTAAGGCAGCATTTGCTAATTGCATGCAGCCAGTTGTGTACTGATTGCATGTCTCACTGTGATTTCAGGACAGTGCTATAAAAGGGTATGTGAGATAGGCATTGCCCTTTCAGATTGTAAGGGCGTGGACCATGCTGGTATGCTGTCGACAGTGTGCTGTGAGTGTGAAGGTTAGTACGTCTCTTATGCTTCATGCTGTGTTGTAAATTCAGGTTGCTGCATTTCTCTCACCTGTTCCCTGTAGTGAGTGTGTATGCATACTGACACCTACAACTATATTTCATATGTATTGATATATATATATATATATATATATATATATATATATATATATATATATGTGTGTGTACATATACATACTTTCATATATGTACATTAGCTGACATTATTGAGTACAAGCTAACAATTAGCAGGGCTGTTTCTGTTAACACTAAACTAGTATGGGAATCCAGTAATTTGGACAGTAAAAGTCTGCCTGACATGCTTTGGGTAGTACACATCCTATATTGCCTTTATCTTCATTCCTACTATTACATGTTCTACTTATTTTAGTACTATATTCCTGTATGAGAGTCATGGCTTACTGGTAGGTCATACAGACAAGTGTTACAATGGTGTTGTGGTAGGGCCTACTAGTATGCTTTTATTTTGCTTTCAAATTGAGTACAGGGCCTATCAAAGTGCTGGAGGCACCTTTAAGTAGTTAAAGGGGTTAGTAGGTCTCACAGGAGTCAGGCTGTGTTGCAGATTCTAGTTGCTGCATTTATCTTCACTGTTTCCTGTAGTGAGTGTGTATGGATACTGAAACCTACCACTATATTTCATATATATATATATATATATATATATATATATATATATATATATATATGTGTGTGTATGTGCACATATACATACCTTCATATATGTACATTACCTTACATTATTATGTACAAGCTAACAATTAGCAGGGCTGTTTCTGTTAACACTAAACTAGTATGGGAATCCAGTATTTCGGGCATTAAAAATCTACCTGACATGCTTTGGGTAGTACACATCCTATATTGCCTTTATATTGATTCCTACTATTACATGTTATATTTATTTTAGCACTATATTCTTGTATGAGAGTCATGGCTTAGTGGTAGGTCATACAGACTAGTGTTACAGAGGTCCTGGGTTCGAGACTGACATTGGGAATTTATTTTTCTTTCGGAATGAGTACAGGACCTGTCAATCAAAAGTGCCAAAGGCACTTTTAAGCACTTAAAACCAGGTCTGCGCTTTGCTGAGCTCACGATGCAAGACTGGCGGTGAGCTCCGCTCACACAAGGGCACACCCGCGCTATTTTCTTTGAAAGAAAAGAAAAAGGGGCGACAGGAAAGTGGTGAAAAAGGGGTCACAAAGAGGGTAAAACAGTAGGGAAACAAGCTTGGAATTTGCAGGAAGGATGTAGGTGAGGCCCAGAGCTGCCCATGTCTTTCTCAGCAACAGCTGTGCATTTGTATGCAATTTGGTGTGACATTTGGAACCTTCCAACCCTGAGAGAGGTGTCCGGACAACATTAACACCTGTTGTACAGCCAATTGTAATTAACAGTTTCGATGTCCAGCGGACATGTGTGCAACATGGACAGCTATGTATGGGGCGTAATTTTTTTGTGGGTACAGAGTGCCCTTTTTTTTTATCAGGTGAGAGTGGTATGTCAGGTGAGGTAGTCGGTATAGCTGGGGAGGTAGGTTGGGTAGGTTAACAGACAAGACAGACAAGACGCATACAGGGGCAGTGTATGACATGTGGGGGGGTTACACAATTGACGGGGACGGAGGTTGGGATATCCAGGGCACATGAGCCCACAGATGGCAACAGTGGAACTGATATCTCCACCCATAGGCAGTTGCCACTGTTCCTTCACAGCCCAGGACGGGGCTGTGCTGGGGGCTGTGCAGGCAGGACAACGGGCATGCCCGTAAGCTGTGCCACCCGGGCCTCAAGCTGGGGTAGGGGCCCAAGAACAGAGTCTTGGATCTCCCTTCGCACCACAGACCGGACACCTTGGAGGGTGAGTGGACGAGCTCCTCCGGCCACGCTTGCAGAGGGGGGACGGGCCCCATCCCCTACAGCGCTTCCACCCGAAGGTGGCACAGGGCCACCGAAGGAGGGTCCAGCCTGGGCACTAGTACCAGGTGCAGTTGCCAGCTGAGGTGGGAGAGGTGGGTCCGCTGGGACCTGCCTTCCCAAGTGTTCTAGGTTTGTGAGTATGTTATGTTAGTTTGGGTTAGTGGCATATTATTCCATTCAAATTAGTTGTAACGGCATGCATTGGTATTCCCATTAAACAAACACCCAGATATTAACACCATTGAACAATGGGCATATCAATATCACATGCATTATTTGAACGGAAATACACAATCAAACAACATGCAGGGTTGATTAATGGCAACAGACCATGAGGTTTGCAGGTATGAACAGGGCACATGCAACAACAGACATGCATATATTTTTGAAACAGGACAAATGTCCATGGTTAATGAAATGTTCACATACCAATATTTAGTGAGTGTTTTAATTTGCAATTATAGGGTGGGGTGGAGAAAGAAAATGATGACACATTCATAAATTATACATTGATATACATTTGTAAAAGAAACACAATTAACTTGTGGGTGATAGTTTCAAAATGATTTTTAATTGACTGTCATGCTAGACCTGTTACAGATACATCACTATCCTAGTTATTTTGAATTTGATCAGATACATCATCCTGCTACACTTTGATGACAGAGCAGGGGACAACTATGGATGTTTAGTATGTCAGACAATCATTCATTCTATCTGCAAATTGTTGACTGTCATCACCATATACAGATTTTGGTCTGAACATTCAAGATTCAGACACACTGAAATCAGTTTGGGATGTTAAGTTTTAATTCCCACATGCATTTAGTTCTGTAGAACCACACTGAAGTCTATATATTCAGGAGTTATTACTACTTTATTCATTGATACATGACCCTTTCTGTCACTCTCACACATCCTGCAATTTCACAGTTCAGGTTGGTACTTCTAGGCTTTGTTCACATATTAGACCTGTGGTGATTCCAACACTTTCCAGCAGCCTCACTTCTGTCATGATTCAGCATTTCAACAGGGGATATATCTCACATGTGATTACCTCAGATTCTGAAGCTGTACTCTTGAGACTACTGCAGGTTATACTACATTTAATTAATGGTGGGACATCTGTATTACAGCACTATTTATGTCTATCAATTATATTTCCAGTTACACTTGCATACTGATGAACTTGTTGCAGCCATACCTGCAGACTTTCACTTGTTGCTTGCACATTATATTACTTTTAATCAATACACTGCAGTGTTCTGCTACATGCTACACTATAATATTTATTTACAAGTACTAGGTGGGGTTACTGACCTGCATGGTAGCGCAGCCGCGCCAGCCTGCGGTCATATGCCCATCGATTCATAGAGCGGACACCTGCAGCTGTAATACAAAACGAGTAATATTGGACTACACATCTCCATGGTATCAGCTAGTTGAATTCCTTACATACATAAGTAAAATGTAACTTACTCAGTAGTGGGGCGTTGGGCATGTCCCGGGCCTCCTGGATCCATTGGGTCAACTGGTCTTGTTTACGTCGCTTCAGGTCCACATGGTGGTGACAGACCTGCTCACCAGTACGTGGAATCCCAGTAGCACTAGTGAGATCATGAGCCAACTGGTCCCATGCCTCCACCCTGTACGCTCCCCATGAGACCTGGCCCTGCATGAGTTGGGCCTCATGATGGTGAACTAGGAGCCAGACCATGTATCTGGACTCCTCAATGCCCCACTGCTGTGCTCGAAAGCAACGTCCCTCACCTACTCCACTCATTCTGCCTGCAGGTGTATTCTACAATCGTTTATGCTGTGTATTCCCGCTTATGGGGCTTATATATGCCGATTTTCCTGCACATTGCTCTGATTGGCCATTTTGGAATTGTATCTGCTTCACAGAAACTGCTTTCTCATGCTCCATTTTGGATTATATCCTATATATATGCTACTTCTGCATTTCTAAGTACTGCTGTCATGGCTTAGTGGTTTAGTACCTTGACTCTAGTGCATGGTATCCTGGGTTCGAATCTGACCACTGATTTTTAATTTTTATGACTGTCTAGAAATGAGTTGAGGACCTGTCAATCAAACATGCCAAAAGCACTTTTAAGCACTTAAAACCAGGTCTGCGCTCGTTTGCGTGGAGCTAACGCATGCGCACCGGTGGTTAGCTTGTGGGAGCGACGCGCACCTCCGCACAAACGGTGTGCGCTGGGTTAAACCTTAATTGGCTAGTAACACACATGTTCAGCTAAGCACACCTAGTTGCACACAGTTTGAGCCTGTTAAACCGGTGCTTAGCTACGGGCAAGCAATTTGCAGCCTTTGAAACACTACTCAGCTACGGGCACTCTGTCTCACAGCAGCTTAGCTATCACTACATTTCTAAATAATTTTATTATTGTATTACTTGAAATATATGCTCCATTGCATTCCATTTTACAAAAGGAAATACTTTTACATTTGTACAATACTGTCAGGGGCCTTTTTAGTGCTTATTTACAAAAAAAAAAAAAAAGGTTGTTGTGTGGGCTCGAACCTTGCCTGCCTGCTCTTAAGCTGACAACTCTACCACTATGCTATTACTTCTTGGCTTACTTTGCATATTTAGTTCTTGTATCCTTTTCCACTGATTGCTAACTGCAGTTGTGCTAGTAGCACACCCGCGCACACGAGCGCACGCAGTAGCAAACATTTACGGGGTTTTAAAAAAAATAAAACAGTTTTCATTTTCATTTTATAACATCTGTTCACATTTTACATTGCTGGTCTGTGGGGGCATGTGTTGTGTAGTGTGTTTATTCACATTTCCATGGCCTCTCTCGTGGCTGTTTACTTTCAGCCATTCTAGACTTCCGGGGGCGTGTCCGCTTGCAGGGCTTAGCCTACGGACACGCCCCCTACTGTCTTACATGGACCGTGTAAGAGTTACGGTGTGATTCAGCATGCCTCATGCACCTCATGCATATGCATGACATGCTGACATCACACCGTTTAACTGCAGCCTCCGTGTAAGAGTTATAACTCTTACACGGAGGCTTCCTGAATCTGGCCCAATATATATACACAGGAGATTTGCAAACAATTTGTACACCAAACATGTTATAAAAAGGGACTTAAAAATCATGCCAGACAGTTAAGTACATGAAGTATAATACAGAAAACGGTGATTGTCCCTGACATTTAGGAAGATATGCTCAAATTAAAAAGTGAAGTAGAAAACAGTCACACTAATTACAGAAGGTATAGGATATCAATGTTACTTAACTGCACCTTACACAGTAAAAGACTTCATTTTTTTCAGAACTGTACATTAAGTAAAACATATATCCACATTGTAAAATTGACAGTACACAGAAAAGATGAAAGTGACTAAATAGAAAAATATGGTTAAGCAAAATGGATATAGAAATGTATTTTGTTATGTAAAATGAAGGACAACAGAAGGGAGACAGGAGGAAAAATAATGACTTAGATTACTGTACTCAGTTTCTGGCAGTTGTGATTTGGGAAAGAGAATTATGGGGTTACAATATGAGACAGATGGGAATGTATGAAGATGGTGAGATAAATACAATGGTACAGGCAGTGGTAATGTGGCAGGAAAGTTTACAGAATTACATTTATACTAGAACAGTGGAGGGTAGGAGGGACTAATATAGGTGAAGAATGTAGTGAGAATAGGGGTAAAAACTGGATGCTATATGTGAAGGGGTGATGTTGAATCCTTGGGGAGACTTTATGAGTAAGATCATTTATGTCAGATATACCATCAATATATGGCTACATGAGTTTGAGAACTGGCTTTGTCCCAGTAGAGTAGAGAACAGCAACAGTAATCCTCATGCACAAAGGGGGTCCATCAGCTGATCCTGGGAGCTATCAACTCATAAGCCTAACCAGCCTTATCTGAAAGGCCATGGAAAGAATCATCATGTACCTTATCCATAAGGATGTATGTGACCTTCAAACCCTTGACCCAATCCAGTTTGGTTTTGTCTAGGGTAGCTCTTGCTTATCAAACCTGGTAGACTTCTTTGAGAATGTCACCAAATCCCTTGATGAGGCCATGAGGGCTAAACAGCACACACTGCCTATATTGATTTAGCCAAGGCCTTTGACGCAATTCCCATTCAGGTATCATAGAGAAACTCTGCCAGCTAGGGAATAACCCATATATTACCAGATAGGTAGCAAACTGGCTCACCAATAGAATGCACACTGTCAGAGTTGAGTAGTTCACCTCCATCAGCAGACCAGTTGCTAGTGGGGTACCACAAGAATCTGTGCTGGGCCCTCTACTGTTTGGAATCTATTTCTTTGAAATCCAGGTGAATGTAAATGGCCTGTGACTTACCAAGTTTGCAGATATCTGTAAAGTGTGAAAAATCAGAGAGTCCCCCAATTATGTTAACATATCAGAGACAGGGCTGAGACAGACAAATGATTGGTCCCAAATTCATGGACTAAAATTTAACACAAAAAATTGCTTCATTATCCCCTTTGGCAAATAAGTAGCACCTGCTAATTATGTTATAAATAGCACCCCCCCTAAGCTCAAACTCAGTGGTATGAGACTTGGGAACACAGGTTGATAGCAATCTAAACTTCAATCTCCATGTGTCTGTAGTAGTATGAAAAGCATTCTACATTGTGCATCTCATAAATAAGGGCGTCACATCCAAGACCAGGAAGTTATCGCCCAGCTGCAATTGACCTTTATCAGACCACTAATTGAGTACAATGCTCCCTTCTGTATGTATCTCACCAGACACCTATAGCCCAGAGGTTTCTAACCAAGAGAATCTATGGCCTCCAAAACATGACATACATGGAAAGAAAGCCCCATCACTGTACTTTGTATCATACAAGCTGCTGAGAGGTGACCTATGCCTAGTTTATTGCCAACAATCTGTTGTATGGCAGAATGACATATCTCCCCAACTACCTGTCTCCATAGGGGTTCCCCAAGGATCCATCATTGGACCCCTACTTTTCTCTGCTTTCACCAGTAATCTAGCCCCTGCCACCAAACATGGCACACTCATACAATACGCAGATGACTCAACCATCATCTGCTCAGCCCAGTCCCTACCCAAACGGCAAAAAGTCACACAGGAAACCTTTTCCTCTGTTGAAACTTGATTATCCGATGCCCAATTAATACTCAACCCAAACTAAACTAAACTACTCATCTTCCAACCCACCAAACATACTCAAAACAACTCTCACTTTAACATCACATCAAAAGACAACACCACTATATACCCAACTGACCACACCAAATTGCTAGGAGTGGAAATAGACAATAAACTAAAATTTGACATTCACATATCCATGACCAAAAAAAGGCCACAAAAAACTAGAAGCATTATACAGAAATAAGCAACTTCTCACCAAAGCAGCAAATAGTTCAATAGCAAATTCCCACCTTATCTCCACCCTACTTTATGCCTCTCCAATATATACCAACCTAAGGCAATGCGATCTAAACAAGCTAGAGACCTGCTACAACAAAATTGCCAAATTCGCCACAGGGGCATCCTACCATAGTCAACCACTGTCTCTCACTTGCTGAACTGGGGTGGCTTGAACTCCCTCACCTCCTTCAATGGTATCAACTCTCACTCACCCACAAACTAGTAAACCATCCACTAAATGTCCCATCCCTCCAGAATCTACTCCAATTCTATCGCACCACCAGATCACTAAGATCCAGCAACAAAAATTACTTGCAGATCACTAAAGCCAATAACTCTGCTGGTGAAGCACTATTCTCTTGCACCATAGCCAAATTATGGAACTCCCTCCCACCCACAATTACCTCCATACCATCATGCACTGCACATACCTCTCAAGTGTACCTCATTATGAGGAACGTACCTCATTTGGGGTCTTAAAAAGTTCATGTTCCTCGAAGTTCCCTCAAAGTCCCACATTGAAAGACTGTCACACATTCAGTATTAGTAATTTTTTTAAGTGAAATCCATTGTAAATAGAAATACATTATATTAATTCATTAAAAGATCATCTTTATAAGTAAAACCAGCATATTTTAACCATCCTATGAACTTCCTAGTTGAAGTTGTTAGTAAGCCATTAGTATGTGTTCCACATTTTGCCCATTTGTTCCACATTATGAGGGCTAGTGTTCCTCATTTTGGACATGGAAGGTTGAGAGCTATCTCATGCACCCACTTCAAAACTTTACTAAAAGCACACCGAAAAACATGCTGGCTATGCCCTTGCAACTCCCACTCTAATATCACCCACCCCATCCAACCACTACCTTTCTTTCCACCCCACTAACTACCTTGATTATAGCAAGCTCAGATGCTCATTAGCCTAGTATTTATTATACAGCAAGAACTTCTTATTGTAACATTTGTTAATGTCTGTTATGTACTTCACAGATAAAGATTCTAGTTGTCTACTGATGTACTATGTTCTTCATCTGTAAATATGTTTGTAATTAATTATGTTAATCAAATTGTTAATCGCTATGTAATCTAATGTAACTACTGTCTGTTTATTTTAACTGTGGAGCTTTTCTTCCCAGGCCTCCACTGAAAATGGACCTATGTCCAGTCGGACAATCCCGGTCAATAAATGTAAATAAATAAATAGTTTATAGAGCGGTCTTGGACCCTGCCCTAATGGAAATGCTGCACATTTGCAAATCAAATGGGACAAGAATAACACACTCCAGAGATCTAAACCTAGCCTGTGACATTAACCGAACATGCTGGAGAGACAGTTATATGTCCCAGTGATTGCCACTCCTCCGGAATAAGTTCCCACTCCATGTGAAGCAAAGCTCCTCAATTACCCTAGTCAAGTGCAACCTTGGCAACTGGATGAGTGACCGTAAATTCACCCTGGGGTGGCACCTATGTCCCTCATGGATAGGGCAGTTGGCGCTGATCACAGAATCACTCGGCTAACAATGACCATCTAATCAGGGTCAATAAGGGCACTCAGGTAATTACACAGCTGGGCTTGTAAAGGCCCTAGGGCCATTAGCCTAGTAACCTACTATGAACCTATGAAAAGTTTAATAAATAAAATTAAAAACGGAAAGCCCTCATTAGGGACCTTAAGAAGCTTTCAGAGACATGATGCTCAGCATGAGGAATCCATCCAGCCACAACATAGTAGGACTGCAAAAATAACATCCTACACTGTGCCAGCCAGGCAAATGATACAAATGGATGAGATAAGCTGTATGAATAATAGGACTAAAAAACAATTCACATATACACATACATTCTGCCAGAGCTATTTTTTTCACAGTGTGAGGTGATAAGGTTTACAAACCTGCCTGTAACCTCTTCACTGCCACTGCAGGAAGATACTGAATGTAGCAGGGATGCAGTAGTAATACATTATATGTAAAACACCTCATAGACACACATTCATATGCAGTCAAGTTTGTATAAGTGTGCAGACTTATACAAAGAATTAGTTATAATTAGGACAGGAACATATATGCAGAGGCTCACACCTTCACAGATAGAAATACCCTTCCTAATATCCGTAACACAAGGCTTCCAAAGTGCACCCATAAACTATTGCCACAGCTGTGTTATGGCAGCACCTCAACAAGTAATCATGCAGTTCAATGCAGTATAGAAAGAGCAGCCTGTGAGGATGCAAAAAGCATGGCAGAATGATGTCAAATGGGGAGGCCAAGAACAGGAGATGGAAATGATGTTCATACATGTGAATGGGAAATAAGGGTACATACAGCAAAGCAAAATTTTATTTATTATTTTATTTATTTATTTACTTTAACATTTGTTGACTGGGAAAGTCCGACTAGGCTCCACAGAGCCTATTTCCAGTGGAGGCCTGGGGAGAAATGCTCCAATCGCATGTCTTCAGAATGTGGGAAGAAACCGGAGTACACAGAGGAAACCCATGCGAATGCAGAGAGAGCATGCAAACTCCACACAGAAGGCACCTCAGCTGAGAATCAAACCAGAGAATCTCTTGCTGTGAGGCAACGTTAACCTCTGCACCACTCAACGTTCATCAACATTCATGAATTGTGCATCCCACTCATAATTACCAGGCTAGCAATCATAGGAAGTTACTAGGCTATTAGCCCTGAGGCCCTTATAAGCCTAGCCAAAAGTATAGCCCACATTTAGACAAATGAGTACCTGATGCCCCTGTTCAACAGGGACAGAGGTGGAATCACAGGGGTGTATTTTCTGTTTTCCTTCCAGTTATCCAGGTTGCACTTAAAAAGGGATAATGAAGTGCTCTGTTTGGCATGGAGAGGAAGTCTATTCCACAGATGGGGAGTCTCTGGGACAGAAATCTGTCCCACCAACAAGTCATACTGATGTCACAGACCAGGTTGAGGTCACGTATGTGGGTTACTCGCGTGGAGCTTGACTTGCGGATATGCAGCAGTCCCATCAAGCCGGGGTCTGAGATTGCTTTGTATGCCACACAGAGATCATCTCTGAGGAGTCTGTATGACACTGAGTAGAGGGACAGGGCTTTTAGCCTATCTCTGTAGGGTAGATGTTTGAGGCCTTGGATTCTCCTGGTGAGAAATCTCTGGTCTCTCCAGCTGCTGCATGTGCTTTACGAGGTACATGCTGAAATGGGAGTTATACTTAATAATGGGCCTTATTAGGGAATAATACAGGGATGTTATGACCTCCTTGTCCCTCGATGAGCTACCCTTACTTATGAGGTGGGCCATGTAGAAAGCTTTCTATACAATGGAAGCAATATGGTGGCCAAAATTCAGGTTGCTATCAACCTGGGTACCTAAATCCCTCACTACTTATCGTGTGCTTAGGACATTGTTATTAATATGATAATCTGTGGGGATGCCACTCTTCAAAGGAGATGATGATGCATTTTTTGGTATTCAGCTTGAGGCCATATTAGTCTTTTGTTTGGGTGAGACCCTCTTTGAGGATGTCCATATCACTAGGCAAACTGATGATAGGGCCTAGCTTGCAGCCATCTGCAAACTTGGTCAGCAGTGCCCAATGGTTTTGGGCTGCATCTCAGAAAAGTATATCTCAAATAACAGATGACCCAAGACTGATCCCTGGGGTAAGTCACTTGTTATGGGTCTAATGCTTGAGGTGGCTTTCCCTACTTTGACTAAGTGCATTCTATCAGTAGTCCAGTTTGCTACCCAGCTGGTAACATACAGATTGATGCCTAGTTGAGAGAGTTTTATCTATTATGCCCAAGTGGGGAATAGTGTCAAAGGCTTTGGCCAGGTCAAGGTAGGTGGTGTGCACCATCTTCCCCACGTCTACAGCTTTGGTGACTATCATCTTCCCCACGTCCACAGCTTTGGTGACCATCATCTTCCCCACATCCACAGCTTTGGTGACCATCATCTTCCCCACATCCACAGCTTTGGTGACTATCATCTTCCCCACATCCACAGCTTTGGTGACTATCATCTTCCCCCATTTCACACAGCTTGACCATCATCTTCCCCACATTCACAGCTTTGGTGACTATCATCTTCCCCACATTCACAGCTTTGGTGACTATCATCTTCCCCACATTCACAGCTTTGGTGACTATCTCACAGAAGTTGATGAACAGACATGACCTCCCCTTGATGAAGCCAAACTGCATGGTATCGAGTGTTTGGAGATTGCCAATGGCCTTGTAAAAGAAGTCCGTGACAACCCGTTCCATTGCCTTGCAGCTCAGGCTAATTAGGCTGATGGGTCTATAATTTCTCAGATCGCTGGACACTCCACCTTTGTGCATAGGAATAACTGTGGCTGTCCTCCATTCAGCTAGGATGAAGCCAGTACTCAGACTTTGGTTGACTAGGGTCCTTAAGGTGCTGCAAGTTCCTGCCTGAGTTCATGTAGGATGCAGCCTGGAATGTTATTGGGTCCCATGGAGGCTGTATTTTTTGCCTTTGAGACAGCAGTGATGACCTATTGCCTAGCTGGAAGGGGCAGGTACTGGGGATGTCCTGGGTTAGTGATGGTGGGACAGAGGGGTGAGATTTTCCCGGAATCTGTCAGCCAGCAAGTTGGCTATATCTACAGCATTTGTGTATGTGGTGTCCTTGACCACCAGTTCTGAGCAGATCTGTGTGCTCCTCTTGAGATTGCAGACATATGTGTAGAAGGTCTTATGACTGTCTTTAGTAGCTATGGCCAATTTGGACTCTGAGTTACCTTTGGAGGGTTTCACTAGTCCTCTTATGTGCTTGCTCATGCTAAAGAGAGATTGCTTCCAACTGGGCATCTGCTCCTTCTTGGTCCTGGAGAGCATTTTTTTTCCTTTTGTTATAGAGTTTATTTATTGCAGATATCCACCAGATAGGTTTACTCTTTCTTGCGGAGGATGATTTTATCCTGTTGGGTATTCCTGATTCCATGCATCTATATAAATGCTCATATAGCACTTAGTTTTGGACATTGGTGCCAGTTCTTACAGAGCCGGAGGGGGTTGTGAAGCTGTTTATACCATTCCTTAGGAGGTTGTAATCAGCTTTGGAGAAGTTTTTTTTTTGACCCTAGCTAGAGGGGGGTCAAGAGAGATGATGACTAAGAAAGTGACCACTTTATGGTCGGATCTTACCAGGGAGAATGTACCAAGTCCAAGATATTATCACTCCTTGTGGGGAGTACTGACTAGCTGTTCCAAGGTGTTAACATTGATAACATCAAGGAATCTCTGGACAATTGTGTTCTGGCATGAGTAGTTCTTCCAATCTATGTGAGTGGTTAAAGTCACCCAGGACCAGGGTGAAGGGTTGAATCTCGATAGATCTGAAGAGGTCCAGATAGGCAGAGTGGGCAGCTTGAGTCAAATTTGGGGGCTGGTGGCTACCCATGATTTGAATAGGGGTCTTGTCAATGGTTAACTGCACCTGGAGTATCTCTTGTGCATCATACTGTTTGACCAGCCTGGAGGTGTGTATGTCTTTAATATATATTGAAACTCTACCTCCTTTGGCTTTACTGCCCATGGTTTGTAGTCTGAATGAATGATAGGATGAGTAAACAGGTAAGGATGGGGTGATCTCCGTAGCTTTGAACCAGGTTTCTGTGACTGCACAGGTGTCAGCATCTTCCAGAGTTAATAATGCTTACAATGAGTGCAGTTTCATGTTTAGACTTCTAGCGTTTAGCAGCATGACCTTTAATTTGTGTTTTGTTGAAATTTTTATGTTGGTAGTTTTGACCTCATCACTTTTCCTGAAAAAAAAAAGGCACTATGGGGGAGGCAAAAGCCTTTGCCAGAAGTCTGAAGATCATGTGAGACAGATGCACGCCATCTCTGGCAAAGCAATGTGGTATGTCGATCATATTTTCCCAGGCTGTCAGGTACTGGACCCCCCCAGGAATGACACCAGAAATTAAGCCCATTGTTAAAGTCAATCATTTTCTGTTTGTATTGAGGCATCATTCTGGGTGACGGTAAAATGCTGGACAGGTTCCACTGGCTCTGGCACCTGCTCCATTATCTGTTCGATGATTACACTGTTATATGCTAGCAGTGGACTGGTTACATTCACACTGGCACCTGTTTTCTTACTCATTCAATTGGTACACAGGCTATATTGTTACATGCCCTTATTGGACTGGTAACATCTGCTCTGGCACCTGCTGTGTCATTCATTCAATGGGTACACAGGCTATATTGTTACATGCCCTTATTGGACTGGTAACATCTGCTCTGGCACCTACTGTGTCATTCATTCCATGGGTACACAAAATGCACTTTTACATGCATATACAGGACTGATTTCATCTGTTATGGCACCTGCTGTGTCATTTTTCAATGGGTACACAGACAATACTGTTACATGCCTATATTGGACTGGTTCCATCTGCTTTGGCACCTGCTGTGTCATTCATTCAGTGGGGACTCGGTCTACACTGACACATCCCTGCACTGGACTGGTTCTATTTGCAGTGGCACCTGTTGTGTTACACGTTCAATGGTTACACAGGCTACACTGTTACATGCCTTTCTGGACAGGATCCATCTGCTTTTGCACGTGCTTTGTCATTTGTTCAATGGCTACACAGACTACACTGTTACATGCCTATACTGGATTGGTACCATCTGCTCTGCCACCTGCTGTGTTATTTGTTCAATGGCACAGAGGCTAAACTGTTACATGCCTGTACTGTACTGGTTCCATCTGCACTGGCACCTGTTGTGGCATTACTCAATGAATACACAGGCTACACTGTTAATATGTCTGTACTTGACAGGTTCCATCTGGTCTGGTACCTGCTGTGACATTTGTTCAATGGGTGCATAGATTACACTCTTACATGCCTGTAGTGAACTGGTTGTGTTTACACTGGCACCTGTTGTGTTACTCATTCAACATGTACATGGGCAACAGAGTTATGTGCCTTTACTGGACTGGATTCATCTGCTTTGGCACCTGCTGTGTCATTTGTTCAATGTGCACACAGACTATAGTGTTATATGCGTATACTGGACTGGTTCCATCTGTTATGACACCTGCTGTGTCATTTCTTCAATGGGTACACAGACTACACTGTTACATGACTGTACTGGACTAGTTTCATCTGCACTGGTGCCTGTTGTGGGATTCATTCAGGTGGTACAGACTGATACATACAAGTACTGGACTCCTTCCATCTGCAGTGGCACCTGCTATGTCCTTCATTTAATGGATACACAGGCTACATTTTCACATGCCTGTACTGGACTGGTTCCAACTAGCTGGCACCTGCTGTGTCATTTGTTCACTGGGTAGACAGACTGCACTATTACTTGCCTTTACTGTACTGGTTCCATCTGGTTTCATCTGCTCTGGCACCCGCTGTGTCAGTCATTCAATGGGTACACAGACTACAGTGTTACATGCCCTTACTGGATTGGTTCCACCTACTGTCATTCAGCCATTCAATGGGTACACATGCTACACTGTTACCTGCCTAGACTGGTTTGGTTCCATCTGTTATGGCATGTGCTGTGTCATTGGTTCAATGAATACACAGGCTACACTGTTACTTACCTGTACTGTACCGGTTCCATCTACCCGGGCACCTGCTGTGGCTTTCGTTCAATGGGTACCCAGGCTAAACTATTACATGGCTGTAATGGACTAATTCTGTCTCTCCTGGCATGTGCTGTGTCATTTGTTCAATAGGTACACAGGCTACACTGTTACATGTCTGTACTGTACTGGTTCCATCTGCACTGGTACCCGCTATGTCATTCATTCAATGGGTACACTGCCTACACCATTACATGCCTGTATTGGACTGATTCCATCTGCTCTGGCATGTGTCACTTATTCAATGGACACTCAGGCTACACTGTTATACACATGCACCGGACTGGTTCTATCTGCACTGGCACCTGGTGTGTCATTTGTTCAATGGTTACACAGGTCACATTTTTACATGGCTATACTGGACTACTTCACTCTACTCTGGCACCTGCTATAGCAGAGATTCAATGTTGCATGGGCTTAAATACTCTTTGCCATTTATAGGACTGTTTCTCTCTGCTGGGTTCCTCTGTATCCCTGACTCACACAAGCTATATTTTACAGTTCCTTTCTGCTCATTGCAAACACTTTTGCCAGTACCATACTTACATTCGGGTGCTCATGACTGATGCACAGAGCTGCTACACCTTGTGCCATTTCTGTCCATTTATTATGCACCATGTCAGTGCAGGCAAACACAGTTCTATTTATGATTCACACTTGGCTGAAATTGTGAAGCCCTTTATGGCACACCTCAAATACAATGCAAAAGGCTGATGCAGTATAATCAAACCAGGCTGCTTGCAGTGTAGCAGACACATCTCTGATCCATATTCATATACAGGTGAGCCCCCTTTTCAAAGATTAAATACTGGTTGACTTAAAAAGCTGCACCCCCTTTTAAAACTTTAAACATTGGTTGACTTATAAAAGGATGTTGTTGTTTTGAATAATGTTGCTGTGTTGCTTATGCAGTGTCAAAAAAATGATAGGAGAAGGCACTCTGTGAGAATTCTAAGGAAAAGGAACATTGAAGGGGCCACTGTCATGTATCATGGAAGAAGAGTATGAAAATTAAGCTACAACAGAAACAGCATGATGGAATTGCTTTCAGAATTAACATAATATGATTATGAAATACAAATGATTTAAATATACATATGATAGCAAAGGCTTTAAGAAGAAATTCAGGCAGACTCTTTCTTGCTGCAAACATATTTACAGGAACGTACAGCTACATTTTAATGGGTATAAAGGCACAAGCAGAGATACAGGAGGGAAAAGAGTGAAATGTCCTGATTTAGAAATGTGTACCACTCCAAAATTAGCTGCAATTATATGGAGTTAAAACCAGGGGCAGCTCGTGCTATGGGACTGCCGGACTGCAGCCCTCCCACCTAGAAAAAACAAAAGAAAAATCTTTAAAACTAGAAAACAAAAACAGAAAAAAAAAATCACGAGTCTCGACTCCTCTGCGCATGCGCAGACACATTAGAAGACCTCAGACCGGATAGAAACAAAAAGGTACCCAGTAATCATTGCTGCAATGCACCCACGAATCTGTGCGGTGATGACCGCACAGAAGAGGAGGTCCAGACTGCTTTGGCTGCAGGCAGAACCAATGAGGACTGAGGGGTGAGCTGCTCTCACGGGACTTTCATTGTGCGGGCTTGGCTGCATTCATGGATTACTGCTTCAGGTAGGTGTTTTGGTCGCTGGTTGGATTGTGGGCTTGCTTCGTTCGTGAAATGGGTAGATGTTTGGTCGCTGGCTGTTCATTCAATGGGTAGACATTTATTTACAGCAGGTAAATGAAGGCTTTGTAACAGGAATTATACCGCTGGACAAAGGGGGTTTGTGTGTGTTTATAAACTTATTAACTGCTATATCACTTACAATGCTGAAAATATCTGTAGTGATAAAGGCCTGGATGGAGGGCAATGAGCTGGAGATCAAACAAACGGGTTAAGTTAGGAATGAGAAAATACATGTTCACACACAGAGTGTAATGAATGAGCAGAAGTATTTTTCAGGTTGGTGATACACAGCACAGCAGCTGAATCATTTAATGGTGCACAAGTTTCCTGTTCAGAATGGAAGAAGGACAGGCAACTGCCTTAAGCGATCTGTAGTACTGCAGCTGATTTGACATGACTCATAGTTTCCCACCACTGGCTTATTTACATGTATGTTATTTTTTATGCTATGTTATGTTATGCTCTGATTTGCATTTAGATTATGCCTGGATATCCATTGTATTGCCATCAGAACTGTAATTATTGTTTCAGTCTCAGTGGCTCTAAAGATAACTGCAATTACCTGTCAAGCCAACATCTTGCTTTGTTCCTTCATGTGTTAGTTTTTGTTTAACTTTTTATTTTTGTTCATTGAATTGCAGTATATTACAACACTAAATTCAGCTGATGTAGATTATTTGTAACACTTGTTATAACTGTGAACAGTTTGGTGTTTCATCTGCTGCCCTAGTTACATTTGTCACACTGCTTATGCTAATTTACCACATGCACACACAGCTCTTGTAATGTAACTGCTGCACAGTCCAATCTGACAATTCTTTGAGTAAACTAAACTGTTTTCTCTACTGTACCTGTGGTTTTACTTATTCAGCTGAAGACCAACAAAAAATGGCTGCTTTTTGTTAATGGGTGATTTCATGGCATGATAAATTTACTTTCTTAAAAAGGATTTTCCTTGCTTATATACATTCATTGTCTTCTGATGTAAGCTATGGGTGTAACTATGCTTTGCTTTTAAACTTGTTGAAGCTATTGGACTGCTTGGTTCCATACCCTGACAGCCATCGACTTTTTCCTGAATGTTGCTTACTGCTTTTGAATTGTGCAATTCTCACTCATTTATTAAATTACTCTCTCTCACTCATTTATTAAATTACTCTCTGTACATATGAATTTGTAAATGGTTAGTTTTTAACTTCTGCTGTATTCCTGTCTGTATGTGCTTGTTCTTGGTAGCACAATCAGTTTATCCCACTTGTGTGACTATGATGTCATCAGCCATACCTGTCAACTTTACAGATTTTCACAGAATGTCCAGATTTTGGCCTTATATTTTGGGTCAGTTTTTTCATAAAATTGTGGTTTTCTGGCAAATTAGTAGCAAATCATTAAAGACTGAAGTTAGAAAATAATGGCAGACATTTGAGTTTTAGATTTCATACCTTCAAAAATTCATACTAATGCAAGACCTACTACTATTCTATTATCTTTCTAAGTTTATAAGAGCAATATTTAAACATTGTCTTTATTTTTGGGCCTGTTACCACTTCTATGTATGGCTTTGTCCAGATTTCTTGCTCTCATGTTGAGAGGTAGGAGTGTCAGAGCCATCACCGTCAGCCAGAGACATTTCAAACTGTGACCTACTTGTTGCACCCCACTCCCCATTTTAGTGGCTCTGGATGTGTCCAAGCAAGGCAAGGAGCAGTTATGCAGTGTAAGTGTGCAGAGTATTCCCCCATCCAAGGTAGACCACAAGTACGACCATGGCTTTTCATCTGTTCTTGATTTGCAGAATGTTCTGGTTTTCTGTCATATTTTTATACTGTTGATTTATGCTTCTTATTATTCAGAAAATGCATACTGTTGCAGTGGCCTGTTGCTCTGTATTAAAGTAGCAATGCTTTATTGACCATCAGGTAAGCTTGTCGGAGATTGTAAGATGTAAGTAAGCTTTAATAAGCATACTGTTAAAGAATTACCAACATTGAAAGCCTTTCTGTTGTTGCCATGCAGAGAATACTTACATAACTAGATAACGTATAAGCCTTAGGTAATGAAATGCATATGACAGTATTTGTAATAAAGGACAAGATTACAGTATTTTCAGAAGCTCATTACATTTGTTGGAGACTTGCAGTTATCTTTGCAGGCTTTACCTGTAAACTAAACAGAATGCCAATCTATCATGTGTGGTCCATAACTGGTGCAGTAATCCTTTAAGCAATTTATCTTGAGCTTGTTTCTTGTTTGCTGTTCATTTTTTACTTTGATCACATGTTCCCCATGAAACAAGTAGATAGTTGTTGTCAGGCAGCAGGTCTTTTTTGGATAAGAAACATTTTTACAAGTGGAGGTATCACAGAGATTGCTACTTTCAGCATGTTACTTGGTAATTTTATAAAACTGAATATAAATTATAATTAGAACTGCAGTGCAAGGAGAAGTGGTTTGAGCTGAGTGCTGCTTGTTTTATTTTATACTTTATTTTGACTGGCATTCCAGTAATGTATTTAAAAAGCAATTTATTTTTTCATGCCTCACAACCTTTGCATTTCCATCTAGATGTTTAGTAAGTTGTCATGTAGCCAATGCATTGAAATATTTTTTCTTCTACACTTCATTTTGTCTTGATTGGACTCTCGTAATGGCGGTTTGGCACCCAGGGCAGCGTATTTAATTAAAGTTCCAGTTGTTGTGGTTTTGGGCATAGTTCCACCCCTTTCTAGTTGGTCACACCCCTTCCCATTGGCCCCACCCATTCAGCTGTCTCCTGCAGCCCCCCTTTAATTTGAAGTCACCAGCCACCACTGCACATTCATTTACCTTGCTTGTTAAGCGTCAACATGTCTTTCAAGTATTCATTTGTAAAAAAAATTGGAATGTCATTTTGTTGATTAAACATTTTGGTTACCTGTGTTATTTCAAATAAAAGGAATTAACAAAAAATACTTTGTGTGTAGAACACACAAAAATTGTCAACCTGTGTGTGAATCTAGAAACTTCATGTCAGTGGAAGAGCTAAAATAAAAAGAATCATAAAAATAATTCTTTCTAGACCTGCGAAGAAAAAAAAAAACTAAAGCTGAATATCTGAAGGAATCAAATGGTTCACAAATAGTTTTATAAATACAAGTCCAAAGTTGTTTGAGATGCCTGGGCCTGCTCACAACACGAGATCTAGCATGCACACTGGTAACTTCATCCAAAAATACAGTCAGTCAGGGCCCAATTAATTCATGCTGAATTGCAAATGTGGCACTTTTCCTGAAGAAATCTTTGCAGCACCATGCAAAAGATATGGACTGGCACAGAGACAAGGGAATTGGGCAGAGAAAGAATAAATGATGTCAAGAAAAGTTTAGTTAAGTCTATAATATAAAACAAACTGCAATGCCCACGATGCAGAATGCCCACAATGCACAAATAAGTGATACAAAACTATCTACAATAAGCACAGATGGAAGGGAAGTCGTGAACTTCATAGAGATTCTTCTTGTAGCTAAAAAGCACTGTAGTGTGATAAGCTGGCACTCCTGCACAGTTTAACTGGAAATAATTTCCAGTGTTTTATGTCCTTAGCAGGTAGCATTTCTCAGCTGTCACATAAAGTAAAAATTTAGCTCATGAAAGAGTTCATCCTTCCATGAACAAGGAGAGGAACTGACTCTAAAGATGTTTAAAAATAACAAAACCAGTAGTTACTTCACTGTTAGCTTTGCTTTAAGTCAGTCACATGCAGCCTGGAAGATTAATTACCTAACACAATTACAAATGAAATCCTGCATATAAGATCACCACACACATTTGGGATAAAGTAGTGTTGGCCTAAGTGACTAGTAAATCGCAATATGTTTTTAAACATTTTCCACTGTTGAAGTGATTATGTCACAAATTAAAGACACAATGAAGAAAGAATGAAGATTGCGTGAGCTAAAACAGGTGTGAAAAGTTGTTAAAAGCCAGTTGGTGCCTACAGTACGACAGCCATATAAACTGTGTATTACATGGTGGTGGTGGATAGAGAATAAGACTTGAACCCTGTACCTTAGGCCCAAGTGGCAAGAGCTTGAATTCCCTACCCACCACCATTTGTAAAACATTTGCAGATTTTTGCCTCATATTTGTTCTGTTCTGTCCTCATAAAGTCTGTGGTTTCTGTAGTTGTTACTTAACACAGCCAGTGGTGCAATGGTAGTATTATTGCCTGACAGCTACAGGTTGTCTGGTTTGACTCTTGTCTGTGGTGCCTTCTGTGTGGAGTCTGCATGTCCTCCTTGTGTTTGTGTGGGTTTGCTCTGGTATCCTCAATGGATATTTGTCTCTGTTGTTGGACTGTATTCCCCCATTATTGGCTTCATCCAGGTTTTTTGTGTCAAGGTTGAGAGCTATGGTGATAACTGAACTCACTGAATATGTTTGGGGACTGTATTCCCCCATTATTGGCTTTGTTCAGTTGTTTTGTGCTAAGATGTTGACAGCTATGGTGAGAACTGAATTCACTAAATGGTAGCCATTTAAGTTTCAGTCTTCCTTTCTTTCATAAAACAGATGATTTGGCATAGTGGTACGTTCCTATGACTGTTTTGCACAGGGTCCTGGTGGCAACACAGCATTTTATTCTAACAATTTTCCAACATTACACAAGCAATGTTTAAAATGTGTCCCTGTTTTTTGGTTTTCTGCCTCCAGATTTCTTGTGCTGCAAAGTTCAGAGATGCAACTGAGTGTCAAGTAGATTTTACAAGGGGAACAAAAATTTAGTGCTGCTTATGCCAAGTCTGCTTGCATTGTTAACAGCACAATAGGTAGTGTACTTGCTTTTGGTGCAGAAGGCTTTGGGTTCTACTCCCGGCTTTGGGTTCTACTCCCAGAGTAGGTAGATGCATTGCTGATACTGTACTGTATTGTAAAGGGGGTGGATGCTGCAGTCTTTTTTGGTGAAGATACCTAGTAACTATGAACCTGTTATCAGTTTGCCATTCATTCCCTAATGCAATATTACTACCTTATCATTTTTTAATGCAACTTAGGCAATTTATTCCTCAAGGGCAACATGCACTTTATTCATAGATGAAACAATGAAATATAAAGTTGTTTGCTAGCAGCAACCTCTTCATTAGTTACAGATTTCTTTAATGTGGAATTATTTAGATGACTTACTTCTTCAGAGATTGTGCGTATTTACTGATACTGGTGGACTGTAGAAGTTTGAGTAGACTTTTATGATAGATATGTTCTGAATTGGGCAGTTTTGTCATTATTGGTGCATGCATTTTGTTTCATTGTTTACTGGAAAAATGTTCAAAACAAATTTAAAATGCCCTCTAACAACTGTGCTATATTGTGCAAGGAATATAATTTAATACAATCAGGAATGTGAAGACCACGTGTATGTTTCGTGTGCAAGGGGCCTATGATTTGAAAACAGCCAAAAGTTAATCTTTATCTGCCAATGGCAAAATGTATTTTATTTGAATGTGGGCTTCAATGCTGTTTCAATGAATGTGAGTTTCAAGGGCAGAGAAGTTTTAATGCTAAGTCTGTTTTCAATATGAGACTGCACTGCTTTGTTTAGCAGATGTCTTAGTGTCTGTGTTGTAAAATGCAAAATAAAACTTTCAAATGAAGTCCAAATCATTGTAGAAGTAAAGCATTATGCGCATTAGTGTTTATGGTAAATGGGGTGAAATAGCCAAGTAATGGTTCAGTGGAATGGCTGCAGGGAGGAGGCTCCATTCGACCATGATTTTGTGAGGGGAGAAGGGTGGCAAACTCAAAGACAGCCCCGGCTGAACTATACCTCTCAACTGTCCAGATTTTCACAGAATGAATAGATTTTTTCTTATTATTTTTGGTTTGTTCCTCATAAAATGTGTGGCTTTATGGCAAATAATTTAGGAATTAAGTCACTAAATAATGACAGACACTAGGTTTCAGACTTCATAATCTTCAGAAAAATGCATGCTAAAGCAAGACCTGTTATTCTATCAATTGTCTCAGTTTATACAACAATATATAGTACTGTTTATATGTTCCCCCAGTATATTTGGCCTTGTCCAGATTTCCTGCATTAAACAGGTTGACAGGCACATGCAAATAAATTGCTTTATAGAATTAGGCATATCCAAACCTCTCAACTGTCCCCAATTTTGGTTCAAAATGTTGTTCTTCCCCTAGTAATCCCACCGCAAAATGGCAATTTTGGAAGAAAACGTGGAGGGCTTACAATTAAGAAATAACTGTAATAATCAGATTTATAGATTACTTTTATTTCAGAAATGCATGCAGATTATTTTATTTTGTCAGCTGCTCAGGTTAGCCTTACTAATATTAAAAAAAAAAAAACTGTCCCTTCTTTGACAGGTTTCCAGCTGTAGTGTGTGGCTATTTTATATTTTTGCATCACATTTTTGGTCCATTTTTCATAAAATCATGTTTTTTGGCAAATTAGTGGCAAATCATTAAAGACTGAAGTTAGAAAATAATGACAGACATTTGAGTTTCAGATTTCATACCTTTCAGAAAATTCATACCAATGCAATACCTACTATTATCTTTCTAAGTTTATAAGAGCAATATTTAAAAATTGTCCTTATTTTTGAGCCTTTGTCCCACTTCTATGTATGACTCTGTCCATATTTCTTGTTCTGAGGTTGAGAGGTATGACAAATATGTCAGGCCCATCACAGTCAGCCAGAGACATTTCAAATTGTGACATACTTGTTGCACCCCACTCCCCCATGTAGTGAGTCTGGATGTGTCCAACCAAGGCAAGGAGCAGTTATGCAGTGTAAATGTGCAGAGTATCCCCCATCCAAGGTAGACACAAGTGCTACTTTTATTCTATCCTTGATTTTGCAGAATGTTCTGGTTTTGGTCATATTTTTTTACTGTTGATTTATGCTTATTATTACTCAGAAAGTGCCTGTTGCTCTGTGTTTATGTAGCAATGCTTTAATGACCATCAGGTATGCTTGTCTGAGATTGTAAGATGCAATTCAGCTTTAATAAGCATACTGTTAAAGAACTGCCAACACTGAAAGCCTTTCTGTTGTTGCCATGCAGAGAATATTCACACAACTAGATAATGTATAAGCCTTGGGTATTGAAATGCATATGACAGAATTTGTAATAAAGTACAGGATTACATTATTTTAAGAAGCTCATTATATTAGTTGGAGACTTGCAGTCATATTTGCAGGGTTTACCTGTAAACCAAACAGATGCCAATCTAGAATGTGTGGTCCATTACCTGTACAGTAATCCTTTAAGCAATGTATCTTGAGCTTGTTTCTTGTTTGCTTTTCATTTTTTACTTTCATCATGGTTTCCCCATGAAACAAGTAGATAGTTGTCAGGCAGCAGGTCTTTTTTGGATAAGAAGCATTTTTACAAGTGGGGGTATCACAGAGATTGCTACTTTCAGCATGTTACTTGGTACTTTAATAAAGCTGAATATAAATTCTAATTAGAACTGGAGTCCAAAGAGAAGTGGCTTGAGTTGAGTGCTGCTTGTTTTTCTTATACTTGACTTTGACTGTCATTCCAGTAATGTATTTAAAAAGTAATTTCTTTTTTCATGCCTCACAACCTTTTTGTTTCCATCTAGATATTAAGTAAGCTGTCATGCAGCCAATGCATTGAAATATTATTTTTTTTCAACATTTTATTTTGCCTTGATTGGACTCTCATAATGACGGTTTGGCATGCAGGGCAGCGTATTTAATTAAAGTTACAGTTTTTCTGGTTTTGAGCATAGCTCCTCCTCTTTCTAGTTGACCACACCCCTTCCCATTGACCCCACCCATTCACCTGTCTCCTGCAGCCCCTTTTTGATTTGAAGTCACCAGCCGCCACTGGGATAAACCCTGAAATTGGAATTGATCTTTATTATATAACCACAACAAAGAGAACAAAAACTAAGAAGTAACACTGTGGAAAACAATGTCCTGTGTCATCTAGCCACAAAATGAATCAGGTAACAGTTGAGGACCTCATAGCTTTTGACTTGCTCATTTCTTTATCAAACAGGATAAGCTACACATTTAACACTGAGGCATGCTACATCATATCCATTACTGCCTAGTATTAATTTATAGCTACCCAAATGACACCAAAAGGCTGTAATCCAGAAAAAACGCTGCTCGAACAAGGAGGATACTCAAAAAACATTTAATTCATAAAACAAAACGATGCTAGCAGGAACACACAGAATCCAACATACGGTTAAGCGCTTTCATCTGCTTGTGAGGCAGATTTCATCAGAACCATGAAAGTGATGCAGGTGTACTCCTTTATAGCAAATTAGGCGCCAAAAAATCACGTAACTGTTAACAACACAATACAAAATTCTGAATAAATTTCAAAAAGTTCTAAAAAGTTCTGAAAAAATATATATGCAATATAAAATAGTGTAATTAATAAATGTATTGTGTGTTGTGTATAAAATATGCACAAAAGTTATTGTAATGTATATATATATATATATATATATATATATATATATATATATATATATATATATATATATACACACATATATACATGTCCAATTTATACTATAAATTTAATTTTAATTTTAAAATAGACAAAGTATGTATACAAAATATGAAATATGAAATATACAAAATATGAAGTAAATATGTATTCTAAAAAATCAGTGAAGCCAACTGATGTTGTAAACAAGCACTGCCATCTACAGGTAGGATGAACACATACAGTAAAACTAAGTGTCAAGATGTGTATAATAAATAAACAATGATACATACTAGTAAATGCTTTATAAATAGTGATGATAAAAGATAATTTAAATACTTTAAAAACTATAAAAATAGAGAGTTAATTAAATGGTTTAAAAATACTTTAAAGATACATGAGTCAAGTGTCCAAAATGAGTTATTGAGAGTTCTTGGTCACTTACCAGATGGCTGATGTTTCCGGGTCTCCGCCTGCTTCAATGGATAAAGAGGAACTTGCTTCTTTAAGGGCTGAAGTCACGTCACTACAAGCCGACGTCAGTAAATTGTTGGATTTGGTTAGTAAACTTACGACACTTACTAACGCTAAAAATGAGCTTTTACCATCTGTTTCTAACAGACCGGACAATTCTGTAGCTGTCAATGGCAATACTCCTATCCCTGAAGGAACGGACATTTTTTATAACAGTTCTAGTGACATTCCTAACGCACAACCCCTTAATGTACAGGGAAATGTTCTTGAAGGGGCTTTACAACGCCAGCCTTCACGGCACAATGTTAAAGATACAGCTACACAGGACAATCATTTAAATATTTCACTAGAAGCGGACTGTACTTTTGATTTTAGTTTGTTTCATCTGGATGATGAAACGCAACGACTTGGGGCTAGACCTAAATACAAGGAAGCTGTTAAAATTTATTCTACTGTGGCAAAGCGCTAGGACTTACTTTTTTATTTTTGTTCACAGTACCTTTCTGTAATATCCAGTCCCAAGGATATACAGAATATACAAAGTAAATAAAGTTGTTTAACATCTGGTAATAAGCGTTTTAAACATGTTGAAATTGATAATTTTATAAATGGTGATGTTGTTTTTTAGCATAGTGAAGCTAACAATGTATTTAATAGAACTCATTTTAACTCTGATGAAGGTTGCATTAAGCAAAAGAGTTATGCTTTAGGGAAGAAATTATTACAAGCAAAAAGCATTAAGATAGACAATGCATACCTTCAGCAATGTATCAATTTATGTATTGTACCCAAAGGGTTACGGTTTTTTAAGTTACCCTTAGGGTTGGAGTACACTGAAAGTATTATACATGATTTTAATAATATGTTTGATCAATTTGGTGTTACTTTTATGGAAAAACTGATCAAATACAATGATGAGAAAATGGTGCACATTACAAATGATATAGATATACTAAATGAAGAAATATTACAGGATGAGCATTTTGACAAGTGGTGTGATTTATATCACAAACAATTCAGTACAGTTGAACATAGGGCATCAACTATATTCAATAGAAAGAATAGCAAAATTGACAGAGATTTAGTTTTATACAAACAGCAGAGAGCATATGTATGGCCACAGAGTAAGAAGAATTTTACCCGTTCAACTTTAGGAAGAGATAGTACAAACAAGGGTCAGACTGACACCTGGGTACATGATGAAGATGAAAATGTTCAAGGGGGACGATTCCATCCAGCCCCCAAGTTTTACAAAAGGAGATATTAGACCATGTGGATACTACACCCAAGTTCTTTGAACCTAATGAGATGCAGTTGTCCATGTCAAATATTGGAAGCCACACTCCTCGCATTGTTGTTGAGAAAGAGTTTACCTCTTTTGTTTTACACACTTATAAAGGTCTTAATGTTTACAATTATATGGATTATCAATTTCTGATGATTTTTGTGCTTTATTCTGCAAAGGTATGAAGTTTATACCTACAGCCCATTTCAACATTATAGACACCATCAAGGAGACTAAACTTTTCTGTCGTAGACTCAATTTGGCTATCCAGTTTAATGACAAAGACAACAATAACAAGGTACAGGACAAATATGACTATCATGATAAATTGAAGAAAAAAAGTTCATTTATTCCTAGTTATCACCCCACGGTTGCCCAATATGAAAAAATAGTTGTCAAAGATATGTATTGGTTTAACCATCTTGTTAAAAATAAGAAAGAATACACTAATTGTTTCAAAGACAACTTAACCTCCAAAGAGAGAGAATGTTTGAACAAGTTTATTGACAACCGTGATCTTAGGATCATGAAGCCGGACAAAGAGGGTGGGATAGTGTTGTTCAACACTATCAACTATAACCAGGAAATTTTGAATATTCTTCATCAATCAGGAAATTATGAGGAAGTGTCCCTGAATCAGGTAAATATAGGCTATAAAAGAATAAATTTAGCCATTGAAGCATATTTACTTGACAATCAGTAACTAATGAGATATATGAATTTATTAGAGTAGAATTCCCAAAGATGGCTTCTATTATAGGGATTCCTAAAATACATAAGAACCTTGAGAAACCTCCATTTAGGCCAATAATATCAGGTTCAAAGTCGAAAACCTATAATTTGGGGGTGACTATTGACACTTGGACTAAGCATGTGTATGATAATGTTGACCACCTCACTAAAGACTCTTGGAACTTTTTGGGAAAATTGAGTCCCTTAATATGACAAAAGGGGTTGACCTTTCTAACTATTGATGTCGTCGACCTCTTCTCTAGCATACCCAGGGAGACGGGTCTGGACTACTTTTTTAACA
The DNA here is from genome assembly GCF_019279795.1 of Protopterus annectens. Lineage (NCBI taxonomy): Eukaryota > Metazoa > Chordata > Ceratodontiformes > Protopteridae > Protopterus > Protopterus annectens. The sequence continues at coordinate 1,700,129,108 of NC_056744.1, read as the reverse complement.
GTTTAAAGAGGTTTTCAGGTTTGAGCTTTGAGAAAATTAACCTGATAGTGGATATGATGGGTTTGGTCTTAGACCATAATTATCTTCAGTTCCAGGGTGAATTGTTCAGACAGAGCAGAGGGGTAGCGATGGGTGCTTCTTGCGCCCCGGTGTTCGCAAACCTTGTAATGTTAGAATGGGAATCGTTGTTTATTTTTCCCAGTGAGTATTACAAGTATATGGTATACTACACTAGGTATTTGGACGATTTATTCATTCTTTGGAATGGACCAGTTGATGTGATTCATAGTTTCATAGAATACTTGAACACCACAACTAGTTTTTTGAAATTTACCTATAAAGTCGAGTTTCATGGTATTTCTTATTTAGATACTTATGTCAACATTAATGACAAAGAATTTGAGTCCAGGATTTATAGAAAAGAAACCTTTTCAAATGACTATCTATTTTATGGCAGCTGTCATCCACCGCATATTTTTAAAAATGTTTTTAAAGGCCAATGCATACGTGCAGCCCGCATGTCTTCAAATAAAGAGATTATGGAAAGTGAACTGAACACTATATATAATATGTTCATTAATAGAGGCTATCCGGATGACATGATTTCCCCGATAGTAGTTTATGTAAAGAAAGAATGGGGTCACAAATATCCACCTTTATTAGGAAGACCATTTACACCAACAACAAAAAAAGTGGAACAAAACAGGTGTATTTGTGTACTTATGTACAGTCCTTATATTAATTTTATTAAGTACATACTGCTTAAACACTGGAACCTCTTAACGACATCAGAAGAGGTTAGTGATCTAGTAGGTCCTTCACCTAAATTTGTTTTTAAGACTTCTTATAATATTAAAAATATGTTGGAAAGGAATAAAGATAGTAGAAGAGATGTTAACAGTTTTAAGCACACTAAAAAGTGCGGTACATGTAAACAATGTAAGTTTATAAATGAAGCTGAGGTTATCAAGTTAAATAATATTACTAGGAATTGTTTACATAGTACAGCAGGGAATTGCAATAGACCTAGAATAGTTTATGTTGCCACTTGCATTTGGTGTGACGCCTACTATATTGTTAAGACAGAGAGGAAATTCAAAACAAGAATTTATGAACATTCATATAGAATTAGGAAGCAGGATCCCAACAACGCTTTGAGTAAGCATATTTTAGACAAAGGTCCTGATCATTCATTTCTTTTTAGCATCAGTGACCATATTGACCAAACTGTATTAGGGGGTAATTGGAAAAATTATTTGGCACTTTTAGAAAGTAAATGGCAGCTATTATGTGATGCTACTACCCGACCTGGACTGAACGATTATATTAGTATCAAACTTTTTCTCATTTTGGACACTTGACTCATGTATCTTTAAAGTATTTTTAAACCATTTAATTAACTATCTATTTTTATAGTTTTTAAAGTATTTAATTAATTTATCTTTTATCATCACTATTTATCAAGCATTTACTAGTATGTATCATTGTTTATTTATTATACACATCTTGACACAGTTTTACTGTATGTGTTCATCCTACCTGTAGATGGCAGTGCTTGTTTACAACATCAGTTGGCTTCACTGATTTTTTAGAATACATATTTACTTCATATTTTGTATATTTCATATTTTGTATACATACTTTGTCTATTTTAAAATTAAATTTATAGTATAAATTGGACATATATGTATATTATATATATATATATATATATATATATATATATATATATATATATATATATATATATATATATATATACATACACACACACACACACACACACACACACACTTTACCATAACTTTTGTGCATATTTTATACACAACACACAATACATTTATCAATTACACTATTTTATATTACATATATATTTTTTCAGAACTTTTTAGAACTTTTTGAAATTTATTCAGAATTTTGTATTGTGTTGTTAACAGTTACGCGATTTTTTGGCGCCTAATTTGCTATAAAGGAGTACACCTGCATCACTTTCATGGTTCTGATGAAATCTGCCTCACAAGCAGATGAAAGCGCTTAACCGTATGTTGGATTCTATGTGTTCCTGCTAGCATCGTTTTGCTTTGTGAATTAAATGTTTTTTGAGTATCCTCCTTGTTCGAGCAGCGTTTTTTCTGGATTACAGCCTTTTGGTGTCATTTGGGTAGCTGTTTTGTTTAGTATTAATTTATGACTGACCTGTGGATTCTGAATTCTACAAGTTCTATTTTTTTTACTCTACAGTGACCTCAGTAGAGCTGCTCAGGCATCCACACTTGGTTGTGGAAAAAAAATAATTTCCTTATCTTACATCTGAGCTGCCACTGCACAAAGCTCAAACTGTACCTTTGTGATCATGAATAACAACAAAATTATAAAAAATGCACCCATATACACACACATCTACATTTTTATTTATATATATATATATATATATATATATATATATATATATATATATATATATATATATATATATATATATATATATATATATACACACACACACACACACACACACACCTCTGCCACATCCAGCTCTGACTCCTGCCTTTTCTTCAGTGCCACCATCTCCAGCCCATATAACATAGCTGGTCTCATTGCCATCTTGTAGATCTTTCCTTTCACTCTTACTGGTACCAGTCTGTCACAAATCACTCCTAACAATGCTCTCCACCCACTCCACTCTGCCTGCACTCTTTCACCTTGCTTCCACACTCACCATTATTCTAAACTGTTGATACCAAGTATTTAAACTCATACACCTTTGTGAAACTCTACTCCTTGCTCCTCACCATTCCTCTATCCTCACTCTCATTCTCAAACATATTCTTAGTCCTGCTGACCTTCATTCTTCTCCTCTCTAGAGCATATTTCTAAATCTCTATGGTCTCCTCAACCTGTTCCCTACTGTCACTACAGATCATATCATCATCCACAAACATTGAATCTGTAGTGCCCTTTCCCTGCATGAAACCATACTGCTGCTCACTAATCATCACCTCCCTTCTTAATCTCACTTCCACTACTCCTTCCCATAACTTCCTGCTGTGGCTGATCGATTTTATTCCTCTGTAGTTACTACAGTTCTGCACATCACCATTATTCTTAACGATCGGTACCAAAACACTTTCCACTCCTCAGGCATCCTCTCACTTTCCAAGATTTTATTAAACAATCTGGTTAAAAACTGCACTGCCATCTCTCCTAAACACCTCCATGCATCCACTGGCATGTCATCTGGACCAACAGGCTTTCTATTCTTCATCTTCTTCATAGCCGTCTTTATTTCCTCATTGCTAATCTGCTGCACTTCCTGATTCACTATCCCCATATCGTCCAGCCTCCTCTCTCTCATTCTCTTCATTCATCAGCACCTCATAGTACTCTTTACATCTCCTCAACACACACTCCTCACTTGTGAGTACATTTCCCTCATTATCCTTTATCACTCCAACCTGCTGTACATTTTCCCAGCTCAGTCCTTCCGTCTAGCCAATCAGTACATGTCCTTTTCTCCCTCCTTACAATTCGCTATACACCTGATCCTTCACCACCTCTCTCTTCACCATACGCCTCTTCTCCTTATACTTCTGTCTACTTTCTTCACTGACAATCCCACTTCTTCGCCAACCTCTTCCTCTGTATCATGTCCTGTACTTCCTCATTCCACCACCAGGCCTCGCTGTCCTCCTCACACTGTCCAGCTGTCACACTAAGCACCTTTCTAGTTGTCTCCCTTACCACCTAGTTACCCAGCTATCTCATAACTATTCACTGCCAGCCAGTGCCCGTCTTAACTCTTCCCTGAACTCTACCTCACAAACATCCTTTTTCAACTTCCACCATTTGATCCTTGGCACTGCCCTCACTCTCCTCCTCTTCTTCTTCTTGATCTCCAACATTATCCTACAGACCACCATCTTATGTTGTCTAACTACACTTTCCCAGTCACCACTTTACAGTCTCCAATCTCCTTCAGACTGGCCCACCTGCACAGGATATAATCCACCTGTGTAAACCTTCCTCTACTCTTGTACATCACCCTATGCTCCTCCCTCTTTTTAAAATACACATTCAACACAGCCATGTCCATCCTTTTTGCAAAATCCACTACCATCTGACCTTCTGCATTCATCTCCTTGACAACATACCTACCCATCAACTTCTGTTCCCTTCACCAACATGCCCATTGAAATCCACTCCAATCACCGCTCTCTCACCCTTGGGTACACTCACCATCACTTCATCCAACTCACTCCAAAATTTCTTTCTTTCTCATCCATCACACACCCAGCTTGCGAGCATATGCACTAACAACATTCATCATCACACCATCAATTTGCAGCTTTATAAACATCACTGTCTGATACTCCTTTCACCTCCAAAACACTCCTGACATACTGTTCCTTCAGGATAATCCCTACCCCATTACTCCTCCCATCCACACCATGGTAGAACAATTTGAACACCCCTCCAATACAGCTGGCCTTACTCCCCTTCCATCTGGTCTCTTGCATGCACAATAAATCAACCTTCCTTTTCTCCATATTAGCTAGCTCTCTCCCTATACCAATCATACTGCTAACATTCAAAGTTCCTACTCTCACTACCACACTTCTAACCTTCCTCCTCCATCTTTGACCAGGAACCCATACGGAGAAAGTATCTACTATATCTGGATACCTTGACTCATCAAGAAGCATTATCCCCTTCCTGCAGAATATAACCAACTTACTGCAATCACCTAGCCATGTAAATCACTACCTTCGACATCCTTAGTCCCCATTTCACTAATGTGCCCACTGTTGATACCTTTTAATCCGTCTCTCCCCACCTGTGCAATATAACAACCCTCAATGTCTGCTGCATTGCACAGCATAATCTAGGTGTAGTACCCCACACATCAGTTTTAAACAATGTTGGGTCCATTCTGGCCCATAGTTGTGTCCCAGACACCAAATGTTTGCCAGTGCTGCAATGCACTGCACCTGCCTCTCACAGTCTTCCGCTGTTGTCGGTTTCTCTAGCAGCTCATCAACCTGCACTTCCTCTACCACTGACTATGGTTAAGCTGGACCTCCAGTGGTAATCCCCTGCAGTGTCTGTGTGCATAACACCATGCCTTTGCAACACTGTGCAGACAGCAAATATCTTGTTGCTGTTCCCAAAGCATACTTCAGTGTGCTACTAACAGAATCTTGGAAGTGGGCCTTCAATAATTTGAATATACACTCAATGATGTTGGTGTATGTGACATTGCAGAGTTCTATGTAGTCTTAGCCATGCTCTGCAGATTGTTTACTGCTGTCAAACCATGGCTGTAGAGGCATTCAGCATCATCAATACGATGCAGCAAATTCCAAAACGCCAGACAAACTTGCCTTTAATGAAAGGTAGCCAAATAAATCAGCAACACAGCAGACCAGATAAAACAAATCTTCTTATTTATTGTACTAAGATAAAAGTGAGTGCTTTCGCATTGACAACCACTTCTTCATCAGATGTATGTTGCTGATTTATCCGGTTACCTTCCATTAAGGGTAAGTTTGTTTGGCGTTTGGAATTTGCTGCATCTGCTTTTGGGGACTGCTTTGAACTGTTTGGGTCGTTATCATCATCATCATCATCAATACGATGTTTATGAGGGAAATCACCGCACACATAGCTAGTATTTGGCATGTGCCAGATGTGGGACTTGTGAGAACAGTTTGGATGGCACTCATGTACATTCTATACAATACACCCTGCAGATTGAATAACACCTGGCAATTAATGGAATGTAAACACTTCAGGAGTGACACACTGTTGCCACGTAGATTACGTGGAGCTTTAATGGTGCTGTAGGTGCAATCAGTGCTCTCCCCCAAACTTTAAGGTAATGAGCTATTTCAAAGAATGTCTGCTTAGTGGTGCTTCTCTCCTCCTTATTCTGTGGGAACCACATATGCCCTTCTCATGCTGTGATATAACAAAATCAATGAACTAATAATCCATCAGGCAGATGCCTGTGATATGCCCACTGTATCTCATGATGGCCACTGGAAGGCCCAGAAACAACGATAGTCAAAGTTACTAATACCTTACTGCTGTCAGGAACTGGTATCAAACCCAACCTGTGGGATTCCATGTGATGATGTCTACAAGCTCTCACATGCTGTCTCTGTCCACAGCACAGCGTTTGATTATATCCTTAAAGAGGTGGTGATGGTATGTTAGGAATGATCAAATCAGTTTATGACATGAGGAGCAATGAGGCATACCACTGATTACACTGGCTATAAGAATGGCTCCCAAAATATACTTCACTAATGCAGGTGCTATTCCTAGCATCTTAGCATGGTCTTAGTCTCAGTTCACCAAGAAACAATAGCACACAAATTTGCAAACTGATGCCCCATGTTGAGCAGATATACTTCTGAATCATATTACCATAATGCTACTCTTTTCCATATTGTTATACATTCATTTGCATATGATGTTGGCTGCAGTACTTCACCAAGCAGCACAATGGTGCAGCCTGACACTCTTATTTGGTCCATCCTCTACATCACCACACAACACAAATTCAATTAACGCATTACACTATTCGTTTAAGAATCCCAACTTAAATCTTTACTTTTCTGGTTATATACAGTGGATATAAAATGTGTACACACCCCTGTTAAAATTCCAGGTTTTTGTGATATAAAAAAATGAAACCACAATAAAGCATTTCAAATCTTTTCCCACCTTTAATGTGACCTATAGCCTGCACAATTCAATTGAAAAACAAATCTTTTAGGGGAAAAAATATAAAAAAAAAAAATGTACAATAAGCTTGCTGCATAAGTGTGCACACACACAAGCAAATACTTTGTTGAAGCATCTTTTGGTTTAATTACAGCATTCAGTCTTCTTGGGTACACACCTGCCATCAATTAAAGAGACTCTGATGAACCCCAAAGAAGGCTCAGCTGTCCTAGTAGGATTTTCTTGACATTTACTCAGTTGCCTGCTACAGCAAAAACCATGGTTTGCAGAGAGCTTACAAAGCATCAAAGGGATCTCATTGTTGAAAGGCATCAGTCAGGGGAAGGGTACAAAAAAAATTTCCACAGCATTGGATATACCATGGAACACAGTGAAGACAATCATGAAAAAGTGCAGAAAATATGGGACAACAGTGACGTTGCAAAGAACTGGACATCCCTCCAAAATTGATGAAAAGACAAAGAGGAAAACTGGGCTGACAAGAGACCTACAGCAATATTCCTGGCAAGTACTTATGTGATAACAATCTCCTGTATTCTCCATATGTCTGGCCTATGAGATAGGGTTGCAAGACAGAAGCCTTTTCTTACACAGAAAAACATACAGGCCCAGCTAAAATTTGCAAAACAATACATCAAGTCTCCCAAAAGCATGTGAGAAAATGTGCTATGGTCACATTTTGGCCACAACTCCAAAACATACGTTCAGTGCAAAAACAACACTTCGCATCACCAAAAAAACACCATCCCCACGGTGAAGCATGGTAGTGGCAGTATCATGCTTTGGGGTTGCTTTTCTTCAGCTGGAACTGGGACATTAGCCAAGGTGGAGGGAATTATGAACAGTTCCAAATACCAGTCACCTTTTGCCCAAAGCCTTCAGGCGTCTGCTAGAAAGCTGAAGATGAATTTCACCTTTTAACACAACAATGACCCTGAGCATACATCCAAATCACCAAAAGAATGGCTTCACCAGAAGAAAATTAAAGTTTTGGAATGACCCAACCAGAGCCCAGACCTAAATCCAATAGAAAAGCTGTGGTGTGACCTGAAGAGGTCTGTGCACAAGAGATGCCCTCTCAATCTGACAGATTTGGAGCTTTTTTTCAAGGAAGAGTGGGCAAATATTGCCAAGTCAAGATGTGCCATGCTGACAGACTCCTATCCAAGAAGAATGAATGTGTAATTAAAGCAAAAGGTGCTTGAACAAAGTATTAATGTAAGGGTGTGCACACTTATGCAACCAGCTTATTATATGCTTTTTATTTTTTTATATTTTTCCCCTGACAGATGTTTGTTTTTCAATTGAATTGTACACGTTATAGGTCACATTAAAGGAGGAAAAAGTTTTGAAATGATTTATTATAGTCTCATTTTTTTATATCACAAAAACCTGGCATTTTAACAGGGGTGTGCACACTTTTTATATCCCCTGTAATACAATGACACTGTACACTAAACTACAAATACTCCAGATGCATTCTACTGTTTACTACTAATAAATATAACTGTATGATTAGATATGAACTTGTTTTTAGTTTACATGCCTATTTTCTCATAAAAAATAGAAAAGAATGTTAAATCCGCATCCTTCAGGGCAAAAAGGAGGGACTACCACATTAATCAGATACTTCAGAAAGGAGAGTCCTACAAGCAAAACTATTTGCAGTGTGTCTTTATGCTATACACATGGTTCAGCTACAGAAACACAGATTATGGCACCAGATAAAGATAATTTAACCCACCTAATCTCCAGAGTGGCATATCTGTTTAGATAAACCAACAACTTACTTTACATTTCTGATCACATCCAAGAGCTCATTTACGTCTGACTCACATTTTTAAACTCATTTACTGTTTTAATAGTGTTATTTTTTCAGTAAGACTGTACCAGTCATTTATCACCTTTTCTGTGAAATAATCCTTCCTCTTACTCCTCTGAGCTATGTGTGTGTGTTCAGATTGTGTCCTCTTGTTCTTTGACATCTTTCATTTTGTTTTTAATATGGCAGCCACATGGAATCTACTACCGCTTCTGTTGTGCTTACATGTTTTTTTATACCTCCTCTGTTCAAGTATATATATATATATATATATATATATATATATATATATATATATTTTTTTTTTATTAAAGTTTGTGGAGGTTCTCTGTGTATGACGTTTGGTGTAGACCATGCGCCATTTTCTCATGTTGTACTAAATTACCTTCAAACTGTCCACATCAGAAAGATGAGGTTTGCAGAACTGCACATTGGCAGTTTATATGAGCACTATCTGTATAAGGCACAATAACTTTTTATTTTGTTTTACCATGCCTTTTTGCATAAGGCACAATAACTTTTTGTTTTGTTTTACCATGCCTTTTTGTATAAGGCACAATAACTGCTTGTTTTGTTTTACTATGCCTCTTTGCATAAGGCACAATAACTTTGTTTTGTTTTACTATGCCTCTTTGCATAAGGCACAATAACTTTTTGTCTTATTTTACAAAGCTTCTTTGTACACAGCCTAGTATTCCAACAGCTTTTTCTGGTGCTTCCCCTCATGATAGCTGCATACCTTTAGTTAATCAGATAAGATGAATCCCTGGTCCCTTCCTCATTTGTTAATGCTAACACCCTCAACACTTAGCACTCATTTCAATTTAGTTTACTTCACAGATGCACTGAATTTAAGCTATTATGTTTAACACCATCTCTTTTACCTTGACACTTAACTTTTCATTGTTTCTCAACCTGGTTGTGTATCAGTCATGCTGCATAACTTTGTGTAATCAGCAAAAAAAATGGCAAACATTTCCTACATAATCTTCTACTATGTCACTCAACATCACACATTCTAAGTTTCTGCTTTGTGTCAGAAAATACTGACTTTTTTATATGAACACATTATTCATTAACTAAGAAATAAAATCCAGGCTGAAAATTTTGGAAGATGATTCATTTGTCAGTTAAATCCCATAGAGAGAACCAGTTACTTAGCATTCATCATGAATCATCTCTTACCTTATACACAATGAGTGCCTCATGCAGGAACACAAAACTGTGACCGGAATGTCTGGGAACACACAAGACACAGATAAAGGCAGAACAACTCCAGTCTCTTTCTGTGCTCCCCACAGCACTGCTCTGTTCCCCCATTTGTAGCACACAGATTCTGCATCTCTTCTTTCTCTTTGTAGTACGTTTCCTGCATTGAATGCCCCAGCTTCAGTTCCTCAGATCTTTAAACCATACCGACCAACTTTCAATTCACTCTGAACCTTTTCAATGGGAAGCTCTTGCCTATAGTCAGAACAGGATAGTTTTGTTACAGTGTATAAAATCCTATTAACACAGACTTTATTCTGCTGCTGCTAACAATACAGAATCAATAGAGTTTCAGACAAATTTACACAATACTCACAATCTGCAAGCCATGTTAGTAGCAAGAAGAAATTTCAGTTTAATTTTCAGAGCACAGGAAGAAGAATGTGTTGGGAAGTGACCACCTCCATTTAAAGGGGCAATGCAAAATGCATTTCAGATGTTTTATTTTCAGAGATGGAATGGCGGTCTTTTACATTTACTTTTAATGTTCAGACTTTAGAAATAGCTAGTAAAAAGCAACTAAAGTATATATTTTAATAAAATTATACATATATATTATACACACACACACACACTATATATATAAAAAACAAAAATATTGCAGTCTAGTAATTCAAACAGCAATTACAATATACAGTTACAAAGTATTTATAGTGATGCAGCAGTTAACATTGTTGCCTAACAACAAGAGGTTCTCTGGTCTGATTCTTGGCTGGGCTGCCTTCTGTGCAGAGTTTACATGTCTTCCCTGTGTTCGCATTGGTTTCCTCTGGGTACTCTGGTTTCCTTCCACATTTCAAAGACATGCATCTGGAGCTTTTCTCCCCAGGTTTCTGCTGAAAATAGGCTCTGTCCTAGTCGGACTTTCCCAGTCAATAAATGTTAAATAAGATATACAGTAAAATCATATATCAATATATATATATATATATATATATATATATACACAGATAAACTCCATTTTTATCCCAAAACCATACTTTCTTTTCATATTTAATCTTCCATTACTGATGAATTTTCCTCTCATTTATCTATTTATCTTCATTTATTTTGTCTACCAAGTTCAATTAACCCAGTGAGGAAAGAGGAGGTGTACATGCCCATTTCTGATATATTTATTTAAGAATTATTTATTTTCCACCAGGTAAGAGAGCTAGTCTGTAAACCATTTTTAACCCATAAACAAGGCTCACTGTGAGACACAGATAACAGAAATTAAGTGCAGGAGCACCTTCCTTCCCCAGCTCAATACCCATAATGTAATCAGACAAAGAAATAGAAAGGGCAGACAGAGTCAACAAAGTTCCCAGAGTCAGAATGCAATTAAAATGCTATGTCACTGAGATGTGTTTAGATTCAACCATGTTTATTAAAAAGAAGACAATACAGTTAAAGGTAAAATAAATCACTGTTAACCACAGTAGTAAATAAAAAATAACAGCAAAAATAACAGAAAAGAAAATGATACAAAAAAATGCAAACAGCTACTGTTAAATCACAGTAATAAAACAACAAAAGAAATCAGCTGTTGAATCACAGCAAAAATACAACCATCAAACAACAATGAAAATCTCAAGGCAAAAACATATCTGTATAACCTTTATGCGTGAGCCAACACTTTAATCTGGAAATCAGAAGGGGCACTGGTATACAGTGATTAAAATCTAGGAGCACAACACTAACAAAGTGCATGCTTTAATTAAGACTCAAACTTAGACCCTCCAGATCATTGGCCCAGCTGTTCTAATCATTCAGCTACCAAAGCAGCTTGTTTTGTTTTCATGAAAATGGTCAGAGGACCAGCCCATTTACCTGGTCAAATAAAGAAATAGTGAGCTAGATAGACAGACAGACAGATATATAGATAGATAGATAGATAGATAGATAGATAGACAGATAGATAGATAGATAGATAGATAGATAGATAGATAGATAGAGATAGAAAGATAGATAGATAGATAGATGGATAGATAGATAGATAGATAGATAGATAGATAGATAGATAGATAGATAGATAGATAGATAGATAGATAGAAAGATAGAAAGATAGATAGATAGATAGATAGATAGATAGATAGACAGATAGATAGATAGATAGATAGATAGATAGATAGATAGATAGATAGATAGATATATAAGAGTATTTTCCCTGTACACATTGAACTCTTTGTGTGTGGATCATATGTTGAATGTGGGAGAGATGAATGCTTCAGGCTGTCATTTGTGCTTCAGTAGTTTGCCCAAAAATATCATTGTCTGGTTGACAGACTGGGGATGTAACTTAGATGATGAGAAATGTCTAAAAAGGCTTACCTCTGTTTAGCAAGCAGGATACAATACCTAGCACTGTATTTGGGCATAACAGAATCCGTAGTAACCTACACAATTGTAGCAGGTTCTACAGGCAAGGGGGGATGTCACTGGTTCCAGTAGTGGGTGAGGTGTTTGGATTAAAATGACTCCAAAATAATCAAGTTGGATGTGCACTGCTTAAATGTCAGTAGAGACAGGGTGGTGAACAAAGCCACCTGACAGAGATAACAGTCACACCACCACCAGAGTAGTGATGGATTATCTTGTGACTGCAGTTATTCCAGACTGCCACAAGGGCCAGTACCCTTTCCTCGTAGTAGGTAAGGACACTGTTGCTAAGAATGATACTGCAGCAGACATAAGCATGTTAACCTGAAGTTGTGGACAAGAGATTTACTTTCCTGGGAAGCCCATTCCAGCAAGGTTCATAGGATGGACACCTTTTCAGCTGCCCTTGAACTTGGTTTATTTGGACTGGGGGAGGCAAGGAGATAAGCTGGGGGATGTTTCTTATGATAGCCCTACAGATATACTGATACGAAATTATTTTTATGATTAAGCTTTGTATATTCAGTTACATCCAGCCAAATATAGAGACCAGCACATAGGGGAAGGTATCTCTGGGGACACCTAGCAAGTACCCACAACTTGAATGGAGGATAATGATGTGGCTGCTTCAGGAATAAATGGCATAATAGTAGCAAGCCTTAATCAAAGCTAAATGTGTCAAAGGGTGCTGGACTTACTGTGAAAGGAGCTACTTTTGGCAAATGGATAGCTGGTAGCAGTAAGCATAAATCTGAGCCACAGTTGTCAAATGATACTAGATGTCCTACTGAAAGAAATCTAGGGAGGATTACAAAGAGGGAGAGAGAGAAGGAGTTATGACAGGCATACCTCTCAGATCTTATCTTATAAAACTTGAGTGAGATACCCAAGGAGGTTAGTGACTCTCGGGTTAGACGGAGTCTGTATACAGAGACAAGGGGCTATTGTACATAGAATAGACTGCTGAATGGGTGGGGGGCTGTAGGAGGAAGTAACACAGTAGGTGGTATTCCCAAGGACCTACTGTTAGTCACTTCTAGCCATAGCCCATAAGATTCCTTGTTCAGGCAATATAGATATAAAGTATACAAAAAACAGGTTTTTGCAAAATTTGTTTGACCAGACATTGCAAAAATACTAAATATTTGGAAATGCAGATGAAAAAAATAAGATTGCTCTGTGGCCTTAGCATGTTACTGACGAACCATTTCAGAAGGTCAACATGGATATTGTGTGGCTTATTATTACTCCAATCTTTTCAAGTAAGAGGTATACCTTGATGGTGGTGGATTTTGTTAGTAGGTACCCTTAAGCAGTGGCCTTGTCCTCTATTAAGACAGAAAAGATGGAAATATAATGTTAAAAATGTTCATCTGAGTTAGTTTTTCATAGGTGATACTGATGGGTGGGGGGCTGGTTTTATATTAAACCTGTTTGTGGAAATACTGTGGGGTAAACGATTAAAAAATAGCTCCTACTTTTTATTCTTTATCTTTCAGCTTTTCCCATCAGGGATTGGCACAGCAGGACATTGGTCCGCAGAATGAATGGCAGTGGAAGATTTTTACGGTGTCGAGTTGCCAGCCAGATGCCGAATAAATTATGTGGATAGATTTATCTTTCTTCCTAAGGTGATGCTGTGACAATTCATAGACCACGTTAAGCAGGCATGTGACAACTGACAAGTACTAGTCCCTTTCCTCCTTCCATGCTGTAATGCGCCCCAAGCATCCGCAGTTATTATTATTTTTTTAATCTGAGTTATTTATGATCAAAGGGTAAAGGGAGCCTTTTGAATTAATTCTTGATGTGTGAGAGTGAAGGTGATTTTCACAGAGAGCTTGATGTGGAGGATGTAATGAATTTCCTGACTAAGTTTAGGAAGCTTAGGGGGTTGGCACAGAACACATAGCCTGAGTACAACAGCAAGAATGGATTCAATATATTATGAGACTAACAGCCAAGAATATAGAGCTGGACAAAAGGTAATGAAAGTATTCCTGATTGGTAGAAGGCACTTGAAGAGGTTGTAGACTGAACCATTTACTGTAGTAAGAAAGGAAGGCAAGTGATGTTAATTATGTGGCAAAGTTGCTAGGCAGAAGACAGAAACCCAGGCATTACCACAATATCATGATGTAGTCCTACAGTGACAAAGAGAGTCATTGGTAAATTGTATTTGCAGTGAGTTACAGGAAGAATCACAGAGGGATATCATCTTATATTAAACCTACTCAATAAAGCTCAGTCTGACACTTCTTTATTAAATGTAGTGCTATTGCAACAGATATTCTTTACCCAGATTTAGGAAATCTGAGCAGTGCAAGAGGTTGGAGATGTGTACACTGCTAAGTTCACCTGTATTGGACTCATTATTGATATGAAAGACAAGAATCATAGTAGCCAGCAGCCTTTTATTACCAAAACTATTTTACTGGTATAATTTCATAGCTAACCTAAACAAAATTGTACATCTGAATCTTAGATCATTGTACGATAAAACATCAAAGCTTTCAGCACAGCCTTGAAGCAATGCTCACACACATAATATCCTAAATACATTTAGCAAATATCTACAGTAGCAAAATTAAACTCTCAAACCTCACTTTGCACACAACATTCATGCCCAGCCTAGCTTGCAAAGTCCTGAGATCTAGAAATAGATTCAACTTGAAAACAAATGAAATTAATATAGATCTGGTACTGATTTTTTGACATCATGGAGCACTATACCTTGAAGCATGCAATATTGACAACTACACTCCTTTTATATCATCATGTAAATCCTAATACAATGAAACTGATATTTTGCCCCAAATGTGAAGTGACATAAAACTTCTGAGTACTTTTCCATCACAGTATGAAAAGCATTCACCTCTGCATGTGCCCCAACATTCAGTAATAGTACTGCTAACTTGTTAAGCTATTCAGTTCACATTATATAACTGTGACTAGCTACCAAAGTCTGTTACATTTTATCACGCTTTACTCCTCCTGACCACTTTTTACTCCTCTTACTATTGACCCTTTTTATTATATAACAGTGTATAATATTGGCATTTATGGCATGGTATCATGCCAGCTTCCTAACACATTATATTTTTTCTTTTTTGTGTGCTTATTCTATTCTTTAGCTTAAAATCCTGTTCTTACTCAAAGAAATTTTTATTAAACTTTTTTTCTATATCTTCAAATAGATTGAACCATAAATAGTGAAACATAAAAATAATATAACATTATCAGTCAACTAGTTACAAAAGAAACCATGTACAATTGCCTAAGTATACAATCTATAAAGTCATGTTTCCATATACAATATGCAATTTGTATTAAGATGCCATGCTGACTTATCAGTTTAATTTGTTTTGTCCAATATTTCGTCAATTTTTTGCCAATAAGTGATGTATGATGTTGTCTTATTAGTTCTTTTCTTTATGGTTGCTACTTCCATTTGAGACACGTAGACTGTGATTTTCTTGAAAACTTGAAACATTGGTGGTGCTTTATCCTTCCAGTAAGTTGTTAATGGCTTTATGTGCATTGGCAAACAATGTCCACAGTACAGGATATTTTGTTTTTGGGACACATTGTGGTATGGGTACATTAAACAAAAGTAATGACTTGGTTAATTGACAAGTATCATTAAAATAGTTTGAAATAAATAATTAATTTCAAACCAACATTTATTCAGTGAATGACAATCAAAAAACATGTGTTCCCAATCTGTTTTTGTATGAGTTTTACATCTTTAGCCATCAATATGTTTCTTATATATTAGTTCTGATTTATGAGGGGTTAGAAAGGATCTGTGTAGGAATTTCCATGCATATAGTTTCCACTGAACTGACTTGGTAGTAAGGCTTGGTGTGATAAAAGGATCATTTCTTTTTCATTTTTATCAGGATTCTACTGCTTAACTAAATTATAATAATTCCAGTAACTATTTTTGGAATAGTTCTTGGTTTCTTTGTGTCTTATGAATTATGGATTGATACCCTTGCTTTTATATGTATTATTTATTAAAAGTATCACAAGATCTATGAACTAAGGAATATTATTTTTAAAAGCTGGTGTCATCAATTCCAGCTTATTTCTGATGTTTGTTGTATTAGTAGCCACAATTTATCATCTAACTCAAATTTCCTTTTGATTAAATCACTTCTTTTTCTTTAAGTTCTTTAATTACTTTTGAATCAGATGTAATTATACACTCTTGTGTACAAGCTATAGGATGTAATATAAAAAAACATCCCTGGGATTCAATAAACCTCTGTGCAAGATTAAGTGTATTCTTGCACAGAGTGGATCATGCCCATGTAGCACAGCAGAGCAACTTGCATATTCATGAAGGCGCGCTGCTGTATAACCTGCAGGGGTATGATCTATGAACGAGTGCAGGGAGTGTGTCCGAGCAGTGCTCGCAAAGTAAACACACCCCCTGCACTCAGGAAGTACCAAACGGCACTTTGAAAACAAAACAGTGTCCATGGACACTGTTAGCATACCTCACAATAGAACAGATATTGTCAGAATGTGCAGATTTGTGCCTCATATGTTAGGTATTCCTGCTACTGTCGTGGCAAAGAGCCGAGGATCAAAGTCATTAAATAATGACAGACATATGAGTCTATAAGACTCCACTTCCTTCCGACAAGTCATGCTAATGCAAAACCTATTATTGTATCAACTTTCTAAGTTTGTAAGAGCAATATTTAAAATCTGTCCCTCTTTGTCCCCCCCATCATGTTAGGCTTTGTCCAGATGTTATGCTCTAAAATGTGAGGTGTCAGTGTAGTAAAGATGTGAAACCCCCATATAAACACAATTGTCCCATACAGTATAGCCACACAAGAATATAATGTAAGGAAAGTACATAGGGGGATGTTATGGAAGGTAAACATACATATCATAATATGTCATTAATGAGGAATCAACCCCACAATCCACTTAGTCCATAAAATGAAAGCTGAACAATGCAAAATTGTACTCAGCTATGCTTAGCCGGTGTAAGCATTGCTTAAATTTAAATGCTTAGCAATAATTAGCATATCTAAGGGGTGTGTTTACTTTGCGAGCACTGCTCAGACACACTCCCTACACTCGTTCATAGATCATACCAATGCAGGTTATACAGCAGTGCTCAGCATCTCCCCATTTAAACAATGCTTACCTTAACTAAGCGGGTTTGCACGTTGCTTAGCTTAGCTCAGCATACTCAAAATCATCCAATCACGGCAAAGGGTGGAAAATTATCCCTATTTAAACCTTATAGGTGGGAATATAGCCTATAACCAGTTGTAGCTGATCACTGAGGCACAATGGCAGGAGTTGGAGTGGGATCACGCTTTCGGGCACAGCACTGGGGCATTCAGACGTCCAGGGTCATGGTTGGATTCTTTGTGGAACACCATGAAGAGAGACTGCTGCAGGGCCAGTACCAGGGCTCACAGTACAAAACAGAGGTCTGGGACTGTCTCACATGTGATCTCACCATTTCTACTGGCATCCCTTGGACTGGTGAGCAGGTCCAGCATCATTCTGCTGACCTCAAGCATAGGAAGAGGGAGCTCTAGGACCAGTTGATCCAAGACACTCGGGCATGGAATGTCACAGCAGTGTGTAAGTATCAGTATCAATTATTGTGTATCAAAGTCCAGCCTAAGTACGAGATGGATAGGTATGCATAAATGTTTCTCTATCTCTTGTACAGCTGCAGATGAGAGGGCTGTGAACGTGGATGCCCATGCCAGCAAGCTGTTAAGGCTGTGTCACGAGGCTGGTGAGTACAAATCTAGCTTGTAGTAGTCAGGGCAAATCAATAGAAAGGAGTAGAATGTCACCTGCCAGTAGTTAGATATGTGCATTGTTTGTACTGAATAAATGAGACATTAACAGAGTAATAGTGACGTACAGGATATAAATCAATAAAAGTGTCAGTACATGTCAATAAAACTCAAAACCCAAGACTGTTGTGTTTACTTTGCCATTAATTAATTGAGTCTCTTCTGACAAAGATTGTGGAGTTGTAAAGCAGATTAACTATAAGAAATGTTCTATGCACCAAGATCTGATCCCTGAATAGTAATGTTGTGCTAATCATTTATTTTCCATACTGTAAATTGTCAAAGTATGAATATAAAGTATAAGAGCTATCTGCCATGCATGAATGTCAGAATTAAAAGGCAGATAGTTCAAACAATAGAGTATGAGGCAGAAAACAGTGAAGAAAGAAACTACAGTTCCTCAATAGCTTATTGTGATGAAACATAACTTGTTGTACCTTTTTGGACAAACAGACACGGTTTGAATCCCAGGACTGGTATTCAGCTGTATGCATTATCTCACCCAAGAATATGTGAATCCGTGTAGAAACAGTCAGGTATTGTTAACAGGAATTTCCTCCACAGCTCTGCCAGGTAAGAAAAGGTAGAAATTAACTGTAAGAAGACTGTAATCATTATCATACACTGTGTACAACACCCACTGTCCAACCCCAAGGCTGCAAATGACAGCAAGATAAGTACATACAGCAAGTAGTCTCCTCCAAGAAATGTCCCTCAAATGTCATGCTATCGCAGCTAGTGGTCACTACTGCTGACACCCAGGGTAACTGATAGAAATCAAGGCACAGTATAGCAGTAGCGCACACACGCACACAGTATGGGTGTACATATGTAACCTTGACTATGGGAATATGGGCAAAAACAGTCAGGTAGTGTTAACAGAAATTTCCTCCACAGGTCTGCCAGGTAAAAAAGGTAGAAATTAGCTGTAAGAAGGCTGTAATTATACACTGTGTACAAACATATCACTGCCCAACCCAAGGCCATAGGTCAATGTAAAGTGAGGTAATACCTGGAGAGTAATGAGTAGAGCAATGATCAATAAAGTTTTGAGCAACTGAAGCCTATACAGTTGTTAATTGACATCTCTCTCCCCCACCCTATCTGCAACAAAAATCTAAACACATAAATCAATGGGTATGTTTTTCACCAAACCTACTGTTGGGACATATGTCCTATTGTTCTACAAATATTTAAACGCTTGATTATTGATGTTCCCTGTTCAAATACTATCATTGGTGCTATCAATGTAACCTGCATACTGTTATAATTCCCACTGTGGTTCCATATATCCATGTGTTCTGTTTGCTATGCAACTGTTTCAAATCTGTTGTTTTGGGTTAATGGGAACACCTATGCATGCTGTTATAACTAATCCTGGAATGTGTTGTTCATGACTAACCAACTTATATTGTAAAACTTCAACACCATAGGATGTCTGGGAAGGCCAATCACAGCGGATCCACCTGTCCTGCCTCATCTGGCCGTGGCACCAGGCCCCAGCACATCTGGGACCCAACCCAGGACCTCCTCATTTGCTGCTCCTGCATCATCTTCGGGTGGAACCACCTCAGGGGATGGGGCTCGTCCCCTTCAGGAGTGGGCAGCGACAGGACACCGTCACCCATAGTCAGGTCCAGGGATTGGTGTGTAGCGAGCTTCAAAAGGATTTCAGAGAGCAGCTATGCCAGCTTGAGGGCCATGTGGCACATCTTAAGGGTCAGCCTGCCCCTCCTGCTCAGCCCCCAGCACAGCCACCTTTAGGGCCGTGAAGGTACAGTGGTGACTGTCCATGGGTGGGGACCTCATTCCCACTGTATCCATTTGGGGGCTCATGGGCATCCGATTCCCAACCACCCTCCCCGTCCAAGGTGTTTACCTCCCACATGTGACATATACCACCCCTGACTGCTGTCTTGTTTGTCTTATTACCCAACTTTCCTGCCCAAATATACCTACTATCCTTCCCCAGCATCCCACTCTCACCTCAAAAAAAAAAAAAAGGTCAATCTGTTCTCCAAAAAAAATTATGCCCCATACATAGTTGTCCATTCCACACATGTTTCCACTGGACACATATAATCTGGTCCAATTGGCTTGACAACACATTACTGTTGTCCTCAACCCTCTCTCAGGGGTTTGATTTGTCTAAATTTACTTCCAAATTTTGTAGACATGCACAGCTGTTGCTGTAGAAGAAATGGACAACTATGGCCCTTTCCTACTCCCGTCCTGTACATCCCTGGCTATCTTTCATATTGTTTTTCCCTCTGCATGCCCCTTTTTTCACCACTTTCATATCACCCCTTTTTACTTTTCTTTTAAAGAAATTAGCATGGGGGTAAGTGGGAGTAAGCAGCAGTAAATGAGTTTTTACAATGCTAAGCAATGCTTACACAGATTAAGCAGTTTCCCATTTAACCATGTGTTGGCATCACTTACCATTGCACAAACCCATTTACAACTGCTGCCTTAATCACACTGTCTCCAGCAGCCACTGTTCTACCCAGCAACAAAATAATCAGCCCTGACAAGTCTTTAACCCAGGACCCTGTACACCATAGTCAGAGCAATGTACCACTACACCACCCTAGCTGTTGAAATTCCTGTTGCTTTTTCAAATATATCTTTAAGTACAGTTATTGAATAGTAGTGAAAAACACTGTGGAAGTAGTCCTGTTTTTATATATAAATATATACATATAAGGTATGTTTAGTGAGCGAAATATGATAAAGTATATACAACTATTTATGGAGATGTACATATAAAATATAAAATATATACATGTAAAATATATACATATTAACATATATATATATATATATATATATATATATATATATATATATATATATATTTGCTCATAACATGTAGTGGAGTCATACAGCAGCACCATACCTCTCAACCCGTTACTGCAAGAATGCTGGCCAATGGCTGTGAAAATGGGGGGACAATGGGCCAAATCTAGGGACATAATGTAAATACTGCTCTTATAAATGCAGAATGTTGCTAGAGTAGCAGGGTTTGTTTCAGCATACATGTTCTGAAGGATGTGAGTACAGAAAATGTAATGTATGTCAATACCTACTGACAGAAATCCTGACATCATTACACTGATGTACCAGAGAAATAAAATGAAGGACTTTGTGGAACAGACCAGAAGTATGAGCAATAAACCTGGATATTCTGAGACAATCAGACCAGTTGAGAGGTATGCTTAGAACCCCTTGGTGCAACAAATCTGGACCAAGCCTGGCAAAGTGGGGGGTCGAAGCCATGAATATAGGGACATATCTCAAATACTGGAGTAGATAAGTTGACACAGTTGCTGCAATAACACCCTCTTTCTGTTCAAACATGTATTGACTGATATAGCACAAGTCCAAAAAACAATTATTTCCCACTAGTTAGTGACATAAATCCCCACAGTATCCCACTGATGTGTCAGAAATACACAACATGTATAGGGGTCAGTCAATAGTACATCCCACAAATATCTGGACATAACATCACAGTAGGGGAACTACACTGACTGCTTGCCATGTCACCAGGCACTGTCTAAACTACAGCCAGACTGACACAAAAATAACCCAAATCCACTATGAGGAATTAGACATGTATTTGTAAAGGTATCAGGCACTACAGTGATGTAACAGCACTGAAAAACAGACACCAGTGTGAAAGTGCATGCTCACAACCAATCCCACCATAGTCTCAGTCACATACTCGTAAGCCAAATGAACAGTAGAGTATAGGGACTGTGTGAACAAAACCATCAGCATTTTTGACACTCGCACACTACCCCTACATATGCTGGCCCAATTCATAGTGTAGTATGATGCCTGACCATGGTACGGGACATGTCTCAGTCTTCCCTTACAAACATATAACAGATGATAGAGCACCAGAAACTGGGGCAGCATGCAAAGTCAGATAGAAAAGGAACCATAACACTTGCATCTACCCACTCCCTATACAGGCCAAATATATTCACAATACACTGCTACACAATCATGACAGTCTGTCAACAATTGCCAGAAATACATAGACCTCCCAACTGTACAGAGTCTCACAAAATGTCCAGGCTTTTTCCTCATATATAAGGCCTCTTACACACAACATGTCTGGCAGTCTGATACATCACTGTGATGATATCAGGAATGAAGTCACTAAATAATGATATACCTTACCTATCCACCTCTTACTGCATGATGTCTAGACAAAGCCTGACATACTTGGGGGACAGAGGCCTAAGCACAGGGGCATTATTGACATATTGCTGTTATAAACTGAGAAAGTTGCTGGTGTAACAGGGCTGTTGTAACATATCTGTTTTGTGGGCTATGAAGTCAAAAACACAAATGGATGTTACCATTTACTGACTGCAATTCTCAGAGTATGCTACTGAATTTCCAAAGACAAAAAATGTGTAACACACCAAATATAACAGTCCAAACTCTGGCCAGTCTGTAGATAGCCCTACAGTTGAGAGTTATGTCAACTACATAACACTGTCAGACTTAAAATCATGCAGAACAGTCATATCTACACAGACCCTGTCAAACAGGCATTACTTCAAATGTGTAACAACAATACTTACATTATGTCCCTATGTCTGGAACATTCTCCCACCAGTTTGTTGGGCTGTCTCCACAGTGTTTGTTGTAAGAGGTATTTCCAAATACCCTCTGTAATGCTGTTTGCCACACACCTCCATGAAGTCCTCCTCAAAAGCAAGGAAAATGGGCAATGAGAGGGAGAGAGAGAGAGTGAGAGAGGGAGAGAGAGAAGAGAAATAAACAACAGCAAGCAGGAAAAAAACACCTACACTTGCAAAAAAAAGGTATGTCCAACAAGTAAGCATTTAATGGACTGCAGTAGGGGGTATGTAAAAATGGAAAATAGGAAGTTTAACATAAATGCCGCAATACTTGCTGTACTGATATATTGCTGAGCAGGACCTATGGCCATAGCATCTGTGTCTGCATGCAGTAACATGGAATACAGCTCAGGCCCCTGAGTTTTATTTTGTTTACTGATGGCCATGCAAATTCTTTCCAGAGGAAAGAATTTGATTATGTGGCCATTTGCTATTGTAAGCTTTTGATGCTTAGGTGTCAATGTTTTAGGATTCGACAACCTAAGCTATCGATGATATGATATAGATGCTTTTAGAATGCCAGGTATTTGTGATATACAATAATGAGAGCACAATAGACAATTTCAAAATCCAGCAAACCTGTCATGTGCCCTATAACCTGTGAAATTAAATTGTAAAGCAAAGAAAGCTGTTAGGGGAACAATTATGACGCATAACCATCTTACAACAACCTAGATGCATATGTGTGCACAGGCTGAAGCTAACACTGTGCTGATGCTGCTTTCGATATAACCACAGCAGTACATCTTATTGGGTACACACCTGCCATCAATTACAGAGACTCTTTAATTAACAGCAAATAATGATCATCTGTCCTACCAGGATTATCCTAACATATACCCAGGTGCCTGCTACAGCAATAGCCATGGTTTGCACACAGCTGATGAAGTTGCTAAGGGATGACATTTCTGAGATGTATCAGCCAGGAGAAGGGTATCAAAACATTTCCACAGCATTGCATATACCATGGAACACAGTGGAGACAGTTGTCAAATAGTGGTGAAAATATGGGGCTACATTGACATTACAAAGGAGTGGACATCCCTCCAAATTCTATGACAATACATCACCACAACTGGGCAGGGAGGCTGCCAGGAGCCCTACAGCAACCTTGAAGGAGTATCAGGATTCTCTGGCAAGTACTGGGTGTGTACTACATGTGATAACAAACTTCCGTGGTCTCCATATGTCTTGACTGTAGGGTAGGGTTGGAGGATGGCAGCAGTTTCTCACAACAAACAATATCCAGGCCTGGATAAAGTGTGAAAACAATACATCAGGTTTTCAAAGAGCAAGTGGGAAAATGTGTTATGGTCATATGGGATCAAGGTTGAACTCTTTGGCCACAATCCTGACAGGTTTGTTTGGCACAATAATACCACTGCACATCACCACAAAAACACCCCCCATGGTGAAGCATAGTGATGGACGTGTCCTGCTTTGGGGTTGTTGTTCATGTGCTGGAACTGGGGCTGTAACCAAGTAGGAGAGGAGTATGAACAGTTCTAAACACTGGTTCCTTGTGGCTCCAATCGTTCTGGTGTTTGCCACATAGCTGTGGATGGAGAGGGATACCATCTTGACACACAATGGCCCAAAATGTACATCCAAGTCAACAAAAGGATGTCTTCACCAGAATACATGCGACATTCTGCACTGGCCCACTGGAGCTCATACCTACATTCAATACAAAATATGCAGAGTGACCTGAAGAGGGCAGTGCACAGGAGAAGCACTTGCAATCTAACAGAGTTGGAGGTGTTTTTCAAGGGAGGGTGTGCAAACATTGGCAAGTCAAGATGCGCCATGCTGGTGGACACCTTCCCAAGAGGACCAAATGCTGTGATTAAATCAAAAGGTGCTTTAACAGAGGATTACTTAAGGGTGTGCACACTCATACAACCAGCCTATTGTACCTATTCCATTGACCATATATTACACGTAACTGATGTGTATGTTCTTCAGTTGGATTGCATAGGTTATATGTCATATGAAATGAGGGAAATGTTATGACCTGATTTCTGAGGTCTCCTGATATATCACAAAATCCTGGCATGTTAACAGGGGTGTGTACATTTACTATATCCACTGTAAGTTTGGGAAGTCATTTGAGTAACCGGCTTTGTTTTGACATACATATACTGCAGAATATTGGAAAGCACCTGTAGCTAGAATTCTTAAGGCTACACATACCTTGGTATCCACTGAGATGGGTTCCTCTCTCTTGGTTCTAGGTCTGAGTTGAGGCCAGCAAAGCTCGATGATTTGCTGCAGGATGTCTCTGTCCACCTTGTAGCGCTCTACTATCTCCAGATCATGTATCCCCCAGTAAGTTACCCTGGGTCTGAACACTCTTCTGCTCCTCCTTGTTCTAGGGTGGTTGTCAGCATTATCCTCTACACCACCCTCAGCCTCTAGCACATACTGATAGATCAATGCGATAGCAGCCCCTAACATTTTTTGTTAGTTTTGTCAATTAAAATTTCCCCTTATGTGTACACCTATGGTGCAGACTTTGTGTGAAAAACCAGACTGAAAGGTGTTTGCACAATTTATAGTGGTGTGTTGCAGATGCTGCCTGTGTGATTGGCTGAGTATGATACATTCCATCTGCCAGTTATATTACTTGCATTTAACTGTCTGTATTCTATTTCCCTTTGTTTTATTTTTTTGTTCCACTTGGCATTTCCTCCCGTTTTAAGGCCCGAGGCATGCCACGCAAACACAGTGCCCAAATGTCAACAGTGCTGCCATTTCCTGTTTTTTTTTTTTTTGTTTTTTTGTTTAAGTCCTGGTGCACCGCTCACACCCGTTTAGGCAATGTAAACAAAGCTATACAGCCTGAGACACACCTCCTCACATAAATGTGCTTAGCTAAGTGTAAACACAGGCCACGGAGCTCCAATGTGCTTGCAGCAAGCATGACACACCCCCTTTTCATGTTAGCTGCTCCTCCTGCCTACACTATCCTGTTCTAGCACCTGCATGGTTAGGTGCAGTGTGTGGGCTTTGAATATTTTGTAATTCAGTAAATTTTCCCTCATTTGCATACCCCACTGCCTTAGTCCATAGTTACTGCTCTGACACAGAGCCTTTCCCCTTCACAACCAGAGTTCCCTGATAATGTTTTGATTCTGCATGCCATTGACTATAATGGCTAAATGCTGATTTCCTCTAAAATAGAGTTTTAATATATATATTTTTTTATTTTCAGCACGATCCAATTTGTAAGCCGCTGCCCTGTGCTTAAATGGCTGAGATCGGCTCAAAAAATTACTTTGATTTTTTTATTAAATTAAACATTTTCCCATGCTAATGGCCATATATTTGGCCATTGGCGTGCCTAAAGTTTATAATACATGCTTTTATTTGAGCTGTTATGCTTCTGTTTTGTTATTTGCAGAAATAGGTTCATAGGTTCATAGGTTCATAGGTTCATACTAGGCTATCTGCCCGAGGGCATTTATAAGCCTAGCCCATTGTTTTGTGGCTTACGCCACCCCTTTAGTATGGGGAACTATACCCATTATTTTGCTGTGCCTCTGTCGAGCAGTGACACTGAGGTAATTCCTGGGGTATATCTGCGATCTCCCATCCATTGGTCAAGATTTCTCTTGAACAAGGCCAGCGAGGTGCTCTGCCTCACATGTACCGGGATTTTGTTCCACAGCATAGGGAGTCTTTGGGTGATGAATCTATCCCTCCAGCACGCCCTATTAATAGCCGTGTCGAGGTTTAAGTCTCCCGCCCTTGTGGCTCTGATGGATCTAGATTTTTTGAGGTGAAGCATATTCATCAAATCTGGGTTTGACATGGCCTTGTATGTTAGGCAAAGGTCACCTACTGAATAGAGCTGAAGTTCTTTCAGTCGGGCAGCATAGGACAGATTTTTGAGACCCTTTATCCTTTTGGTGAGGAACTTTTGTGGCCTCTCCAGCTGATCAGTTAGTAACCAAACACATTTCTGCAACTATCACTGTTCCTGCACGAATGCCTGCCTGCTTCCTGAATTGCTATTTCACCTCATCTTCATGGTTTTCACCAGCAAATGAGGTAATTAGCATTCTGCATGGCTTTCCATGCAGGAACAGTGTCGGCAGGCTCGTGTACGTCAGATCAGCTGTTTTCTGAATCGCTCGGCAGCCATATTCCATGCAGGAGCACCTACACTGTTCCTGCACGGATATTTTTCTTTAATGAATCCTGGGGTCTATCTTTTGATTGTAGCTAGTGGTATCAGTCACAAGTATACCTCCTCCCTTGTCTGCCTTCATTACATGCCTGGATTTATCATTGCCTAGCTCGATCAATGCTTTTCTTTCTCCCTGTATTAAGTTATAAAGTTTTCTCTTAGGAGGTTTTTTAAGTAGTTTCCTG
Source organism: Protopterus annectens (assembly GCF_019279795.1). Taxonomy (NCBI): domain Eukaryota; kingdom Metazoa; phylum Chordata; order Ceratodontiformes; family Protopteridae; genus Protopterus; species Protopterus annectens. The sequence goes on along the minus strand of NC_056744.1, from coordinate 1,700,102,025 downwards.
ATATCCATCTCAGATTTCACTTAGAAAGCAGCTAATGTTTGATGTAGTGGTGGACAATAGCTGCTAGCTCTTTTTATAGTTTCATCAATAGGCTTATTTTCAATGTCATTAATTTTTTTATCTCTATCATATAACTACAACAAAGAGAGGACATAAACTAAAAAGTAACACCGTGGAAAACAATTTCCTGTGTCGTCTAGCTACAAACAGAAACAGGTAACAGTTGAGGGCCTCATGGCCTCTGTCTTGTTCATTTCCTTATCAAACATGATAAGCTACATATTTTAACACTGACGCTTCCTACATCATCCAGTACTACCTGGTATTAATTTACGCCTGACATGTGGATTCTGAATTCCACTTTTTAATTTTTTTTTATGTACAGCGATCTTGGTGGAGCTGCTCAGGCATTCATAGGTGTGTACTAGGCTAATGGCCCTGGAACCTTTACAAGCCTAGCCCATAGGATTACCCTGGCATTGTGCCACCCGACTTTAGTTCCTAGTGCCTTTGTTAAGTAGAGCCACTGGAGTGATCCCTGGGGTGAATTTTCTATTTCCCATCCACTCATCAAGATTTCTCTTGAAGAGGGCCAGTGAGGCCTTCTGCTTGACATGTATGGGAAGTCTATTCCATAGCATGGGCAGTCTCTGGGTTATGAACCTGTCCCTCCAGCTTGTTCTGTTAATTGTGGTAATGAGGATGATGTCTCTGGAACATCTCTGGAGGGATTGAGATTTCTTTAGATGTAACATTTCTAACAGAGCTGGGTTAGACATGGCTTTGTAAGTCAAGCAGCGATTGGCTCTAAGTAGGCGGTATGAGTCAGAGAATAGTTGGAGTTTTTTAAGCCTGTTCATATAGGAAAAGTGTATAAGGCCTAGGATCCTCTTTGTGAGCTACTTTTGCAGCCTCTCCAGTTGTTGCAGGCGTCTAGTGAGGTACATGCCAAATGAGGTATTGTACTCGATGATTGGCCTAATTAGGGAAGAGTAGAGGGAGACAATGACCTCTTTCTTCCTGGATGCAAAACCCTTAGTAATGAGATATGCCACATAGAAGGACTTTCTGACCACAGTGGCAATGTGGTGATCAAAAGAGAGGTTGCTGTCAACCTGTGCTCCCTGATCTCTTATAGCGCCTTTTGTGTTCAGTGGACTACCATCAATGTGGTAATTCATGGGAACCGGGATTTTCCCAAAGGGGATGACGACACATTTTTTGGCATGGTTCTGACACTAGTCATTGGTCTCAGTGAGGCCTTTCTGCAGGATGTCAACATCACATAGGGAGTTAATAATAGCTCCCAACTTACAATCATCTGTGAACTTTGTCAGCCAGAGTCCCTTCGTGTTGGCCTGGACTTCAGAGACATAGATACCAAACAGGAGAGAACCCAGGACCGAACCCTGTGGGACTCCACTCGTGACTGTTTGCCAGCCTGACTTGGAGTCAGCTACTGTCACACTGTGGGTTCTATCTGTAAGACAGTTTGCAACCCACCTAGTGATATAGAGGTTGATGCCTAGTTTATTCAGTTTTTCTGTGATTCCTGAGTGAGGAATGGTATCAAAGACCTTGGCCAGATCAAGGTAGGCTGTATGACCACCTTGCCTTCATCCACAGCCATGGTGACTGACTCAAAGAAGTCGACCAGGTTGAGCAGGCATGATCTACCCTTCACAAAACCAAACTGTGTGGGATCCAGAGTTTGGAGATTCCCTATTTCCTTGTTTATTAGGTCCATGATGAGGTGTTCCATAGCTTTGCATATCAGACTCATCAGGCTAATGGGGCGATAGTTCCCAGGGTCTGTAGTCACTCCTCCTTTGTGGAGAGGGATGACTGTAGCAGTGCCCATTTGGTAGGGAAAAAGACTGAGGTTATGCTGTGATTGAACAGGGCACACAGGTGAGGTGCCAGTTCACTCTGTAGTTCATGTAGAACACAGCCGAGAATATTGTCAGGTCCCATAGAAGCTGTATTCTTGGCCTTGGACAGTACTGTTTTAACCTGTGCAGTAGTAATACTGGATACCTGGCAATCTACTGATATTGTGATTGGTTCTTTGGTGGGGGAGAGAGGGGAAAAGTTGGCACTGAATCTGTTGGCTAATATATTGGCAATATCTGTTGGCTCGGTATAGGAGGTACCATTGTGCAGTAGCTCTGAGGAAATCTGGGTATTGCCATGGAGATTCAGTCCCTAACTATAGAAGGCCTTATGGTTGTCTTTACTATCTGCTGCAATTCTGTTTTCATAGCTAGCTTTAGAGGATTTGATGAGGGATCTCAACTTTCTGCTGAGGCTGTTAAGGGAGTTTTTCCAGTCTTGGGACTTCATCTTATTCTGCATCAGTTTCCTCCTTCCGTTGTAGAGTTTGCTTATGGCAGGGGAACACCAGATTGGCTTACTTTTTTTGGAGGAGAGCATCTTGGTTCTATTGAGTATGGCGAGATCCATGCATTTGTGCATGTCTTCATACAAGGCATTAGAGTATGATTTGGCAGTCATGCAACTGATCTCCATTTGCATAGCTGCCTTGAAGTTAGCCACCTCTGTTTTTAGGAGCCCAAAGTTAGCTTCGGAGAATTTTTTCATGGTGGTTACCTTTGCAGGGGAGTGGGGTTTGAGAGGGATGTGGATTTCCAAGGTGATTAGTTTGTGGTCGGATCTAACCAGGGAGGAGTTGACTATTGGTTTAGAGCAACGGTCGCTCGTGTTAGTAATAACCAGGTGAAGGATGTTGCTACCTCTAGTCGGGGTAAGAACGAGCTGGTCCAGGGCATTGGAATTAATGAATTCTAGGAAACATTGGACATTTAAGGAGTGCTTCAAGCGAGTGCATTTTGAGATCTAGACTTCTAACATTGAGCAGCATGACCCCCAGATTGCATTTGTTTGTAGCTGTTGCGGTTGTAATTTGGTCTTGGGAACAACACCTAAAAAAGGCACTATAGGGGTGGCAAGAGCCTTGGCCAGTATACAGAAGCCCAGGAGTGACAGATGCAGGCCATCTTTGGCAAAGCATTGAGGTCTGTCAATCATGTCATCCCAGACAGACAGATACTGGATCCCCTTAGAATGACACCAGAAACTTAGCCAGTTGCTGAAATCAATAATTTTCTGCTTGTACTGCGGTATCATTCTGGGTGATGGTAGGAGGCTGCTCAGAGCTAGGGTCATACCCACCTGGGCTACATAATATGAGAGCTCCTCCATGTCTGTTTTCATGTAGTCCAGGGAGGTACATCTCAGGTCATTCACACCCACATGTACAATGAGAGAGCCATATTTGTGCCTCTTGTTGAGGGACCTGAGTACATGCATTATGTGGCAGATCCTGGCACCTGACAGGCAGAAGACTGTTACTTTCTCCTTATTCAACCTAGTGAGTGGGACATCAGTGTGCCTCACTATTGAGTCACCTATGACTAGTGTGTTGGGCATGCTGTTTTGCCTTAGGGGCTTTGGTTGAGTGGCACACTGTTTAGGAGAGTTATGTGTCTCATGATTAGTGTTGTGTTGTGGTGGTCGAGTGCATTTCTGCCTTGGAGGTCTCTGCTGTTTGGGTAGATTTTTATTGAGAGCCTCCACGAAGGTGGGTGTGTGGTTTGTGTTTTTATGTGATGGCAGTACTGATGAGTGTTCTGGAGGGCTATGTGTTCCATGGGTGTGGTTCAAGTGTTGACCTTCTCTTCTTGATCAGCTATTCCAGTCTCGACTGGAGAGTGCATGGCTTCCAGTTTAGATATATAAGTGCATCTCTCGCAAGTCTGAGTGTTGGCAGGTAAGAGGAGAGGGCTGTCAGTGTACATGAGGCAGTTGCCACATTGCATCAGGATGTCCAAGTTTACCAGGTTAATAGGAGAAAGTACAGGGTACTGACTTTTAGGCATGCCAGAAGGGGTGGGAATTAATAATAAGTACTGGAGCTGTTTCCTTGTAGAATGTTTAGTGCTGGTAGCACTTTTGTGTGCTACAATAATTGCTACAAGAAGCCTGGTAAAGTGCTGGACTAATAAACTAGTAAAATGCAGGAGTGGAGAGAACTAGAAGATCTAAGGGAAAAAATTGAAGAGCAGACTTTTTGGCACTGCTCAGAAGCTTACAAACAGTCCTGGATACAGCAAATTTGTATCTGGACTAGACTAGTTACACGAAAGGCAGGAAACAGTGGATATAAAAAGTGTACACACCCCTGTTAAAATGCTAGGTTTTTGTGATATAAAAAATGAGACCACAATAAATCATTTCAAAAGTGTTTCCACCTTTAATGTAACCTATAACCTGTACCATTCAATTGAAAAACAAGCAAATCTGTTAGGGGAAAAATACAAAAAAATAAAAATGTACAATATGCTGGTTGCATAAGTGTGTACACCCTTAAACTAATATTTTATTGAAGCACCTTTTGAGTTAATTACAGCATTCAGTCTTCTTGGGTAGGAGTCTATCAGCATGGCATAGCTTGGCTTGGCAAGATTTTCCCAATCTTCCTTGCAAAAGTGCTCCAAATCTGTCAGATTGCGAGGGCATCTCTTCTGCACAGCCCTCTTCAGCTCATCCCACAGTATTTCTTTTGGATTAAGGTCTGGGCTCTGGCTGGGCCATTCCAAAACTTTAATTTTCTCCTGGTGAAGCCATTCTTTTGTTGATTTGGATGTATTCTTGGGGTCATTGTTGTGCTGAATGGTGAAATTCCATTTCATCTTCAACTTTCTAGCAAACACCTGAAGGTTTTGGGCCAAAAATGACTGGTATTTGGAACTGTTCATAATTCCCTCCACCTTTACTAAAGCCCCAGTTCCAGCTGAAGAAAGGTAATCCCAAAGCATGATACTGCCACCACCATGCTTCACCATGGGGTTGGTGTTCATTTGGTGATGCAAAGTGTTGTTTTTGCACCACACGTACCTTTTGGAACTGTGGCCAAAAAGTTCAGCCTTGGTCTCATCAGACCATAACACATTTTTGCACATGCTTTTGAGAGACAATGTATTGTTTTCATATTTTAGCCAGGCCTGGATGTTTTTTTTTGTGTAGGAAAAGGCTTCCATCTTGCAACCCTACTCCATAGTCCAGACATATGGAGAACACGGGAGACTGTTGTCACATGCAGTACACAACTAGTACTTGCCAGAAATTTCTGCAGCTCCTTCACTGTTGCTGTAAGTCACTTGGCAGCCTCACTGACCAGTTTTCATCTTGTCTTTTCATCAATTTTGCAGGGACGTCCAGTACTTTGCAATGTCACTATTGTCCCATATTTTCTCCACTTTTTGATGACTGTCTTCACTGTGTTCCATGGTATATCCAATGCTGTGGAAATTTTTTTTTACCCTTCTCCTGACTGATACCTTTCAACAATTAGATCCCTTTGATGCTTTGCAAGTTCTCTGTGATCCATGGCTTTTGCTGTAGCAGGCAACTGAGTAAATGTCAGGAAAATCCTACTAGGACAGCTGACCTTTATTTGAGGTTAATCAGAGTGTCTTTAATTGATGGCAGGTGTGTACACAAGAAGACTGAATGCTGTAATTAAATCAAAAGGTGCTTCAACAATGTATTAGTTTAAGGATGTGCACACTTATGCAACAAGCTTATTTACGTTTTTTATTTTTTATATTTTTTCCTCTAACAGATTTGTTTGTTTTTCAATTGAATTGTACAGGTTATAGGTCTCGCTGAAGGTGGTAAAAGTTTTGAAATGATTTATTGTGGTCTCATTTTTTTATATCACAAAAACCTGGCGTTTTAACAGGGGTACATACACTTTTTATATCCACTGTATATATTTATTATATATACCTATGGCTGTATATGTATGTATATATATATATATATATATATATATATATATATATGTGTGTGTGTGTGTGTGTGTGTGTGTGTGTGTGTGTGTGTGTATATGTACACATCTGTGTGTTACATATATGAAGATATGGATTCATATATATGTAATGCCACATTGTCTGTGCTTTGGTAATCTGTCCCTACTACCCAATCATTTTTGTCTTTGTTGAAAGTTCTTGTTCTGAAAAGTTGAGAGGTATGGTTTCATCTCATGTGCCTTCAGTTTTGTATTCCATTATTTGTTGAAGTTACTATTCAGAGTCTGCTTGTAATGCCACATTCACTGCGTATACCTTCACAAGCCAACACAATTTTTACATGAAACTTAATGTGGTTAAAGATCAGTTCATCAGATTGTCTAAATTGGTTAATGATGACTTGCTTTTTAAAAAAGAAGGGGACTTTCTATGCAACTTGTTTATAGAGAAGCATTACCCAAGAGACTTGGTATATAGAGTTGTTATGGAGGTGTTAAATGATATACACTAAATTTCAACTGATCCTAACATGTGGATTTACCCCTAAACAACATAGGGCCCAGGTTGAGAAGAACAGAACTTTGAGCTTTCCCATTCCAATCAGCCGTAACATGTGCACTATACAGAACATTTTCTCCAATAATTGGAACATTATTAACAGTTCTGACCACCTTACAAACATCCTAGGAAGCTCTCTACTGTTTTCTTATAAAAGATTTAGGACATTAAAAAAATGCATTTGAAAATAGGGACCCTGCTTTCATGACAGAAAGTATTTTGAACATTACAGCACCTGCAGGTGTGTTTACTTGTGGGAAATGTGTAAGTTGCCAGTACATTTACATTGATCCTTCTTATGTGTTCCAACACATTAATTTAAAGTGATTTTTGCCCATCATTTTGACTGTAATACAACTAATCTGGTCTACACAGCTGTTTGTGCTTCATGTAAATATTTTTATTTTGGTTAAGCCTTGCCACAAATTTTCTGATAAGATCAAGGAACACTGCAGTGCTAGCAGAGCAAATGATGCATATACTGGCCAGACATAAGAGATCCTGTGCTACATTTGTTAAATCTAATTTTATGGTACTAGAACAACTTGAGTTATTTTTTGGTGACTACGCAACACTTTTAGAAGTGAAGGAACTTAGATGGCAACTCCTTTTGGGAGGTGACTCAGCACCTGGGTTAAATGATAGTTTGAATTTGAAATGTGCATTAAGATGGCTTTGTTAAAAAACTTACGGTCTTACTCATGGCTTATCATATTTCTTTGAGACTGTTTAATTTATTCTAGGGAAGAAGTGTTAACTGTTTTGCATTCCACTTAGTTGATTGGTCATTCCTTGTTTTATTGCTGTCTACGTAACAGTATTTCTCTAACCTCTTGCTATGCTGATTTTATTTCTGGAGAAGTTTTTGATATGGTAGAATGAAAGCGCTAATATAAATCAGTTCCAGTGATTATTTTACATTTGTTGACTGGGAGTGTCTGACTGAGCTAATGCCCTTTTTCAGGGGAGGCCCGGGGAGAAAACCTCCAGAAGATACAAGAAGTACTACAGTGATATTCAATAAGTTACAAATCACATTAAGTAGTTGCCAGAATTATACAATAATATAAACATAAGTAGAATAAACAATTACATCATAGGAAACAAAAAGATGAACATTCTAAAAACTTACCTAATCTAAGGTTAATAAGGAGAATAAAGGAAAAGTTTTGTGAGTTAACATAGAAGGACAATGGAATGTAAATAGATAAATAGGACTAGTTTGGTTGGTTAAGGTCAGGGAGGGTTAATGCAGTGGCAGGTCCACTGTTTTTGGAAGTAGTCTTTGGTGGCTAGTTTAAATTGTTTAGGGTGTGTAAGGTTCCTTATTTCTAGTGGGAGCTTGTTCCATGCAATGGATGGGTGGTAGCTGTATAAGTTGCACCCTGTCTTAGATTTGGGTTTATAAACAATTAATAGGTCTTAGTTTGCACTTCATAGTTGTCTGATAGGGGAGTAGAGGGAGATATGAGGGATGATAGTGCTGGACAGAAAGCAGGCTGCTTTAGGATGGTTTGTGTCAATATGCATTTTAGATGAGCACTTGCTAAAAGATTTTGTGAATGAATTTCCTTTTTCAGTTACTCCCCATTTTGACATTAAAGCAATATTTTTATTTATCATCTATACATACACACACACACACACACACACACACACACACACACACACACACACACACACACACACACACTCACACACACACACACACACACACACACACATATATATATATATATATGCATGGGTCTGCTTTGTTTGATAGAAAACACATTTTACGGAAACTCATTTGATAGAAGTCTCATTTCAATGAAAATGAATTCCCTGTGCACAATTCACTGAAAGTTCACTTCACTGAAAACTCATTTGACTGAAACTCATTTCATCTAAACAGGTATATGCCCTGTTCCCTGCTGTAGTGTGATCCTGGAATTAGTATATATATATATATATATATATATATATAGTTGGGGGGGTACAGCCAGTGACCAAACAAAGACAACTGTGGGTAAATCTAGCATTATCCACACCCAGACATGGGTTATTGCTATTATACAATGACATTATTTAAGAAAAAAAAATACTTACTTTTCTTAAATAATGCCTTTGTATAGTACCTGCTTGGTGCCCTTCTGCAGTTTTCCACTATCCTTGGGCTTTTTCTGATGTACTGTGCATGCGTATGCTTACACAGTACATCAGAGCTGTGTAGAGGAAGCAACGGAGTAAGGAAGATCTATGTTGCTTTTTTAAAGCTGTCTTGCTATGTTAAACGAGTTTAACATAGCGAGATATCTTTAAAAAAAGCAACAGAGAAAGGAAGATCTCCCTTGCTTTTTTTTAAAGATAATATCGCTATGTTAAACGTATAACATGGCAAGATTACAACAATGGAGATCTTCCATTCTCCATTGCTACCTAACACAAACAAAAAAAAAAAAATCAAGACTTATACTAATGGAAAAAGCCCAGCTACCGGACCTTTTTCCATTAGTATATGCCGGATTTACAATGGGCACACTGATTGGGCTGGCCAATCAGTGTGCACATTTTGGAATACTAATCGGCAGTCATTGTATAATAATGGTTATAAGATCTTAATGAAAATAATACAAAACAGATTTGAAACTAAAATGGAATATATTATGGAAGATAGTATATATATAGTATAAAGGAGAAGGGCTGTCAGGAATTATTGATGATGAAATTACGGATGATATTATAAACAGTAAAGAAGAAGAAGGAAAAAATCATGATTGGAGACCTTAATAAGGCATTTGATAAAATAGGACATACAATATTATGGGTAATAATGAAAGAATATAATATAAGTGAAAAAGATAAGAAATTATGTATGCCAGCACATAGTAATAATAAAGTAAGAATACTTGTAAATGGCTGGTTAAGCCAAGAGGCACATATGAAAAGTGGTATAAGACAGGGATGACCAATGAGTTGTATACTCTTTGCATTATTTATGAATGTGATAGTATATTAAATAAATTACAAAATGAAGGGGGTGGTGTATATAACACCTGAAGGATTAAGAATTCCAGTTCTGTTAACATAACGCAGATGACATTATAGCCATTGCAAAAGAACACAATTTGGAGAAAAGAAGTAATAATTTACACAAATTATTGTCTAGAGGTGATAGGGATGGCTTTAAATAAGGAGAAAAGTAAAGGTTTAGGTGATGTAATAAAGACAGGGGGCATACATTTTACAATGAATTAAATTTCTGTATTGGGTATCAAACTTGGAAATAAATATGTAAGTAGAATTCAATTGGAATAAAACAATAGAAGAAATAAAACAAACCTGTCCTTTCTAGAGAACATATACATTATCATTCAGAAAAAAAATGCCTTATTTGATAAATTCAGTCATCATCATAATCATCAGTCTCCCTTTTCCCAGTTTCTATATGGGGTCAGGGTATCGTGTTAACTGTCACCATATCTCTCAATTCAGTGCCACACTCCTGCCTTTTTCAACACTCATGCCTGACTGTTGCAGATCTGCTTTCACACAATCCATCAACCTCTTTGCTGGACATTGCATGTGTCTAAACCACCGTAATCTGTTCTCTTTGATCTTTTCTGCAATTGGAGCTACTTTGGCTTCTGCTCTTTTGTCCTCATTTCTTCTTCTATCCCACAATGTGCATCCTACCAGCCTTCTCAGGCACTTAATTTTCATCACCTCTAGCTTCTTCATCTGCTCTGTCTTTAGTGCCCAGGTTTCTGTACCATACAGTAGTACTGGTCACACCACTGTCTTGTACACTTTAGTTTTCAGCTTCTTTGGCATTTTTCTGCTATAGTCTACACCTGAGGCACTATGCCACTTGGCTGCTGCCCTTCTGATTCTAGCTTTAACTTCTTCATTCAGACTTCCCTTCTCCTCAACCACCCCTCCCAGAGACTTGAAGCTGTTTACCTGTTCCACTATCTTCCCTTCTATCTCAGTTTTCAACTTCTTCTGATTTCCCCAACTTGCTGCCATTACCACTCTTACCTATACTTAGTTTCACCCCATGTGTTTTCAGTTTTGCATTCCATTCCCTTATCCTTTGCTGAAGTTCTTGCTCAGTGTCTGCCTGTAATGCCACATCATCTGCATACAGAAACTTTGTTGATCTCTTCCCTCCAACCTGTTTGCTAATGTAGTCCATCACTGGTATGAACAGCAGTGGGCTGAGAAGTGAAGCCTAGTGTACACCCCACTCCCACTGGGAACCCCTCTGTGAGACCAAACACTGTTTGTACCTGAGTTAATTGGATCCTTGCTCATAGCCAGTATTAATTCTATCAATGTTTCTGGGACTTCGAACCACCACAGTACTGCCCAAATCAGCTTTCTTGGGACCTTGTCATATGCTTTCTTCAAGTCTAAGAATGCCCAGTAGGGCTCTTTCCAAATCTCTAGCTTCTTCTCAACTATCTGTCTTACTACAAACATTGGGTCAGTTGTGCTGCATCCTAACCTGAATCTGAACTGCTCATCTCCCATCTTACATTTCACTACTCTGCATATCCGCTTATTAATCACCCTCTCCAGAACTTTCATACAATGTGATAGGAGTTTAATCCACATCCCACCCCCACAACCCAGTAAGGAAACCTCCATAAAAAACTTCTCCACAGCCAACTTCATGCTACTCAAGTCAGAAGTCACAAACCTCATGACACCCATGCAGACGGGAACTGAAAGTTCAACTGCTGAATCCTACACTAAGGCACTGTATGAGCACATCCACTCATGCATGAATCGTGCCATCCCAAATAGAACCAAGATGATCTCATCCAAAAAAAGGAAGCCAATCTGGTGGTCCCCTGCCATAAACAAACTTTACAACAAAAGGTAGAAACTGTTGCAGAAAAGAGGAAAATCCCAGGATGCAAAAAAACTCCCTTACCAGCCCCAGTAAGAAACTGAGATCCCTCATAAAATCCTCCAAAGCTAGTTATGAAAATAAAATTGCCAAAGATTCCAAAGACAACCACAAGGCATTCTATAACTATGTCAAGAATCTAAATGGCAATGCTCAGATCTGCTCTGAGCTAAAACAGAATGGCATTAAATATACTGATCCCAAGGATATTGCCAATATCCTGGCAGATCGATTCAGTGCCAACTTCACCCCCCTCTCACCCCCTAAATGGCCCATCTCAATATCGGAAGATTGCCAAATTCCAGTAATAACGGCCACACAGGTAAAAAACGCACTCTCCAAAGCTAAGAATACAGCATCCATGGGACCGGATGACATCCTGGGCTGTGTACTACATGAACTACAATATGAACTGGCACCTCTCCTAAGTGTTATGTTTAATCATAGCCTCAACTCAGGTTTAGTGCCCACTGAGTGGCGCAGAGCTACAGTTATCCCACTCCACAAGGGGGGATCCACCTTGGATCTTGGAAACTACCATCCCATCAGTCTGACAAGCCTTATCTGCAAGGCCATGGAGCGTATTATCATGGAACTTATAAACAAAGACATTGGCAACCTTCAAACACTGGACCCTACCCAGTTTGGGTTTGTGAAGGGCCGATCTTGTCTCCTGAACCTGATTGACTTCTTCGAATCAGTCTCCAGAGCCATGGACAAGGGTAAGGTGGTCCACACAGCCTATCTAGACCTTACCAAGGCCTTTGACACCATACCCTACTCTGGAATCATAGATAAACTTACTAAGCTGGGCATAAATCCCTGCATCACTCGATGGGTTGCCAACTGGCTTACTGACAGAACCCACACTGTAAAAGTAGCCAACTCCAAATTCAGCTCCAGACAAGTGACAAGTGGAGTACCTCAGGGTTCAGTCCTGGGACCACTCTTGTTTGGCATCTACTTCTCTGAAGTACAGGCCAAGACTAAGGGACTCTGTCTAACAAAGTTTGCAGATGACTGCAAACTGGGAGCCATTATTGAATCCCCAAATGATGTGGATACTCTACAAAAGGGCCTTACAGAAACAGATGCTTGGTGCCAGAGCCATGGGCTCAAGCTCAATGCCAAGAAATGTATAGCTATCCCCTTTGGGAAAAAAACATTTACCCATGAATTACCACATAGTTGGCAGTACACTAAACACCGAAAGTGTGATAAGAGACTTAGGGATACAAGTGGACAGTGGTCCCACCTTCGATAACCACATTGCCACAACAGTCAGGAAATCCTTCTATGTGGCACACCTCATCACTAAGGGTTTTCATCCAGAAAAAAGGAGGTAATTGTCCCACTGTACTCATCCCTCATTAGACCCATTATAGAATACAATGCCCCATTTGGTATGTACCTCTCAAGACATCTGCAACAACTGGAAAGGCCACAGAAATACCTCACTAAAAGAATCACAGGCCTAAAGCAGATGCCCTACGCTGACCTCCTTAAAAAACTCCAACTATACTCTGTCGCATATCGTCTACTCAGAGGCGATCTCTGCTTAACATACAAGGCCATGTCAAACCCAGAGCTGTTGGACATGCTACACTTAAAGAAATCTCAATCCCTCAGAGCCACATGCTCCAGGGATCTAAACCTTGTCATCACAATAAACAAAACATGCTGGAGGGATAGGTTCCTGACCCAGAGACTCCCCAGACTCTGGAATAGATTGCCCATACATGTCAAGCAGAGTGCCTCTTTGGCACTCTTCAAAAGGAACCTTGTTGATTGGATGGGAGAAAGGAAATTCCCCCCAGGGATCATGTCAGTCGCCCTGCTAGACAGGGGTCCAGGAAAGTAAATAGTGTGGGAAGAAATAGCCAGGGAATTGTTATGGCTAGGCTTGTATAGGCCCTAGGGCTGATAGCCTAGTACCAACCTATGAAGCTATGAACCTATAATGCCTCTGTACTGCCCACAGTTGTGAATGTCCCCTTTGTTCATGAGTAACTCAGTCTCCATTCATCTTGGATATGCCTTTCTCTCCACACTGCTATGAGTACCCTCAGAAGCCATTTCTCCCCAAGCTCACCCAGCATCTTTATCATATGTGTGGTGCCCTCATCTGAACCTACTGCTTTCCCTGACTTCATCTTCCTTAGTGCTGTTCTTACTTCTTCTAGGGTGGGCTCCTCTTCTTCTCTCATCGTAGGCTGTTTCTGGGGAAGTACAGCTTCTGTGGGGGTTTCTTAATTCAGAAGCTGTTGGAAATACTCCTTCATTTGCCTTTGATGTCCTGTGGACTGGTGAGCAGGTTGTTGCTGGCATCCCTTATGAAGTGTGCCTGACTTTCTTATTTATCTTTCTGTCTTTGCCTTGCAACCTGATAATAGTTTCTTTGTACCACCTACTGAGTCACTTTCCAGAAGCTGGTAGACTGCCTCCGATGCCCTATTCTTTGCTATTGCAACTCCTTTCTCCTTTCTTAGCTTCTTTGTTAGTCAAGCAGTATTCCTTCCTAGCCTGGTTGGTCTTTTCTATCTTCCACTTTTTCCTGCACTCCTTCTTTCTTTTGATGATTTCCTGGACTTCTGCATTCTACCACCAGCTTGCCTTATGTACCTTATTTCTATACCTGGCTCAGCCACGTATCTGTTCTGTAGTCCTAACACATGTTTTGAGGTGCTGCCATTCTTCTTCAACTCCACCTATTTCCTCCTCTCATTAGGGTGGTAGAGCCCTGAGTAGTTCCTTTGATAAATTCCGTACTGTTAAAATGGCATACAACATTGTGTTTATGTTGCCAGCATTATTTGAAAAGGAATTATTGCACTTTTTTATTTATATGGGTTCTAGATTAAACAAAGTAAAAACAGGAGTTTTGTATGTAAATAAAGATGAAGGAGTTTTCGGGTTAAATAACCCAGTGGTATATGCTGCTATGCTAAAGTGGATAAATGAAAAAGACAAGAGATTAGTAGTAAAATTGCTTAAATATAAATATGATAAATTTGGGTGAATGCTAAAAAAAGCAAAAGAGAAAAAGAGTGTAAAAACAAAGAAATAAAATGTTACCAAGAAGAAATATTTTTGCAGAACATAAAAACTGATAATATAGAAAAACATAGAAAAGTGTGGTATAAGAATGCAATTATAAAACATTTTTCTATAAAACCATGGGAAAAATCTAACAGATAAAAAAGTTAAAGCTATAAAAATAAGAAGCAAATAATGCATTCAAAAAGTAGAATGTTAAGATTTTTTTTTTGTGGAGACTGGTAATAGATAAATTACCAGTAAAAGGAAATATGTTTACATTGTTAAGAAGAAGAAACAACTGAGCATGCATTTTTGAAATGTAAAAGAATAAAAAAGTTATGGGGAAACTATATAAAGATTTTTTTCAAAGATATAAAAGAAGTGGATAAAATAAACATGGATATGAGTAAATATGGGCATTATAAGAATAGTAGTAAATAATATGTTAAAAGAATAGATAAAAAGTTATCTTATGTCATATGGGTGATATGGAATTAAAGAATAAATGAAATTCTGTTTAATGGTAAATGGATTTTAGCAACAATATAAAGTAACATCAGATGGTGGTCATGGAAAAAGGTGAGGGGTCTAATACAGATGAAAATTTAGTCTGATTGTAAAGTAAAAGTATGAATATGTGTAAATATATTTGTATATCTACACATTTGTAAATATGTTGTAAATAAGAATTCTTTTAGTATATAAATGATGGACCTCTATTCTTTTTGATAGGTGCTGTGGGATCTCTTACATCCACCTGAGCTACCACCAACTCAAGCAATGGGGTTCCTTTTAACATCATATCTGAAGGATGACGCGTTCAGGAGTGCAGCACCCCCCTTATGCTGCACTAGTGTACTAGATCTGTCTGGTGTAGAAATAGAACCCACAGCCTTCTGCATCAAAGGAGACTGTGTTACCTGTTGTATTACTGATTGAATAATTCACAAAGCTCTCTAAACAGCTTACTGTCACAGTCTAAATATTGCTAGGAAATTTTAACATTTTCCATCCTTTTGGAACTCTTTCTTATTCAGCACATCTCTCATGATGCATATTGTGAGACAAATTGTCATGCATAAACAATTTTATTCTTGAAGTCTTTCAATTATTCTTCATTATCAACTGGTGGTTCTAGGACAGAAAAAAATGGAAAACAGATTAATAACTTTTGTTACAAAACATCTATAATTTCATATGACCTGTCCCAAGAACACTGTTTATACAACTTGTCACTGTTTCCATCCACTGCAGAATGGCAGCTGCATGGCAAAGATTTGCCAGGTGTACCTGATAAGATCATGAGCAGTGTAAACATACGTACATCATGTTTGGATGTCAACAGCAGTATGCATTAAGGTATGGTGGACAAAGAGGAATGTGGAACTGAACATGGGAAGCCACAAAGATTCAAAGCAGATGATGTCACCTGCTGGGACAGTGGTAGAACATCCACTGTCAGGCCAGTCTGCAACACTGTGACACTGTTAAGAACACCAGGTGGCAGGAGGGACAGTAAAGCACTTATACTTGTAGTTACAAGCTACATGGCATATAAAGCAAAGTCAAGCTGTAAACATTGGTAAAACTAAGCAGCAGCACTGTAAACATAGGCAACAAAGGAGGTGACTAACAGATAGGGTACATATAAGGAACTGGTGTTATACCTGCATAACACCTGGAGAGGAATGCATGCCTCTATCTGACATATCAATTAATTTTCCTCAATCTTCCTGGAAGCTGAAAAAAAGGACAAAAGAGAGAAAAAGCATGATGATCAACACCCATAATGCATATAGCTGTACAAAAATGCTTACCTATCTATATGCAATTTCTAATACTTCCTGTAGAAGTTTGACTCCCACTCCATAACCTCTTCTTTTCATTTTGTGTGGTGCCTCTTCAGGTCACTACAATGATGACACACTATTCACCAAGAGAGGTAATGCCCATGGATCACTCACCACCTTGGCAAGGCAGTGCCAGGCATCTACCTGGTCTTGTAGGTCCTTGTAGGAGTTCCCACAGAGGAGCTCATGGTGATCCTGATGCAGAAGGTAGATAAATATGTGTGTCCTCCTCCTGCACCATGTGGGAGCCCTTCCAAAAGCCACAACCATGTTGATTTCAGTAGAAAAATGTCAACAACTTCATGTCAACACAAGCTGCAGAGACCACATGATGTGCACTGATGGGCAGAAGTGTAACAGGACACATGCCAGTGCCACAGCAGAGTCATGTGATAACAGACATATGTTAAGGGGAAGGAACAGGCACACTAGGCACCCAAGATATGGAGTCTACACATATCACTTTAATCTACAGTAGCCAGATTTTGGACTAAGAATCATGGCACTGAAGGAGGCTGGAACCTTTAAGGGCCTCAAAGCAACTGCAAGGAGCCTGTGGTTCCTTTAAGGCCACAGACCTGCCCGGGCATGTGCAGACAGCTTTGCAGTCAATAGTACATATGTATAACCAGTTAGGGGCTAGTTCATATTCTGCTAAGTGTGCAGTTCAGAGACATGTAATCTAAATTGACTTATTAAAATAACTGCCATTCTAGAAGTTTTGAAACAATTTCATATAAACAGCTGCCACAACTGTGATGCTCATCTTGTTAGTTTTCTCCAGTATAGTGAGATGATCATTAAAGGAGTGGATTACACAGTTTTACAGAGTGCAACATATACTTTGTCTGCGCTAACGGTAGACTGATCAGTGGTTGGTTGGGAGGGAGACAAGATTTTTTGGGGGGGATATTGATCTAACACAAATTGTTGACAGGGGGATAAGAAGTAGATGGAGGTATGGGATTATGTAAATCTAATGAGTAAAGAAGTGATGTACATTTGCTGTGGTAAGGATACACAGGCCAGTGGCAGGGTAGAAACTGACTGTATGTGTAGAACAGTTTTTATTTCTGTAGGGTTTCACCCCAGCAACATGCTGATATGGGGGTGGAGAGTACAGAGATGATTGAAATGGTGAATGAGGGCAGACAGGGCAGAGATCTAGGCATCCGTAGCCCACCAGAGGTATGGCAGAGAAGCAATGTGAGGTGGAATGTGTATGCTGGTGTGCTACTGATTTGGAAAAAGATGTGTTGAAATGCACATGCTCTGCATCTATGGTTCAGGTGTGGTACATAGTGGATATGTGGGGTGAGGAAAACACACCTGGTAACTGATATAGGTTGTGGGTATATATGATGGATATACATTGGTTGTGCTTTGATGGGCAGAGGTCAGTGTAGGTATATAACAGAACGCATGTGGCAGCAAAGTCTGTCCCCATGTTGTGCTTCTAGACCACAACTGGGATATGGCCTGAGATGCTGCCATATGGCAAGCATGGCAATTCTGGTGGCCTTTGCTGCAGCACAGGTGTGAGGATAATACAGATGATGCCAGACATATCTGTGCCTGCTTACTGACTACATATGTATGTTCACATTTACATTTATATAACTGGTGTCAAAGCAGTGGAAGCACTTCAAGAAGCTTTTTCTGGACAAAGACCAAAGAACTACTAAGGGTTTTCCATTAGAATGTATCATGGATTTTGAGCACAGACAGGACTGACCAGGCTTGTGGTGTGAGCTGGTTGTAGATGTTAATGCAGTTTGTGGCTACAAAAGATCATCGTAAGTATCTCACAGGATCACTGAGGTGATTATGCATGCTCACACAGAGCCCACACCAATGAATGGGAAAGGATGGCCAAGGGCGGGGATCTGCCATCACAGAACACCCTTACCAACATGAAGTAGATCCTCTTTTAGTGAAAGGACCCCGGTGGTGAATGCTTGAATGTTTGTGCTGAACTGGTTGCACCATCATGTTTCTCTGTCAGAGATGCATCATGTTTACATTTCCATATGTCAGTAAGACAATATTATGGCATGCCACTGCAAGAGCTCGTGGATGTTGACCACTGCCATATATCTTGTACAGGCACAATGGCATAAAATACAAGGTTAATTTTATTACATTTTGTGCTTACTTTGTTATATGTACTGTTGTTGCACCACTGGGAAGTTGGATTGTCACATATTATTAATGTTATACATAGGTGTTTGTCTGATTTAATAGGTGCTACAATCATATAGACATCCTCTGTGAAAGAGGGCATGCCTCACTGACTGATGATGAGGATAGTGGCCTAATCCTATCATAGCCTAGGGGCACAGTGTCACTGTCAGCAGTGATTACTGCAGAAAGCAACCTAACAGCCACACTAAGTAACACAGCACTGCTGCATGTGGAATCTCCCCATCTGTACAGTGTCTGTGGAAGGACAGACCATGCCCAACACCCCTACAGAGGGAGCACCCTCATTTACTGCTTACACACCAGCAATGTGCAGTGGTATCACCACAGATCATGCAGGCTGAAATTAGAAGCAGCAGGCTGGTGGATGTTAATGCCATGCCTCCTGCTCATTGCTCAAACTAGGCCACCAGAGACATTATAAAATGGATGTGCAGGGCAGGCATTGAGGCATAAACTGATGCCACCACTATCATGGCAAAGATAACATATGTATTGTTCAGGCTGTGAGACAATGTAGGTGAGGGCATGCAATACCTGGATCAATTGAATAGCATGCTGGAGAGGCATGTGGACATCTCCACTGCTACCATGGGCTCATCTGCCAACATGCACTAGGATGATACCACTCTCATGGTCACCACTCATCTGCCTCTAGGTAGGTCACAGTCATGTACAGCTTTTCCACCATACCACATGCCAGTTGTCAGCCATAGCCTCTTACAGAGACATAGCTTACATGGCATGACCAAGCAGTCATAGTTTGTTTGCTCAAAGTTGTAGTGAGTTAGGACTTCTGCCCTTGGTCTGCTGTTTTCCAAAAATCAGCTGTGAGGCTACAAAAGATAAGGGCTTATTTTCAACTATTTTCTGCACTTCTGATTAACTAAAACAATATTTGCTGCATATTTGTTTAAACCGTGCAACTGTGTTTTAGTCTTAGTGAATTGAATCCTTACCTCTGTTCTGATCTTGTATCCCCTCCCACCTGCCCAACTGTTGTTATGGTCTTAAAGCTCAGTGGCCTTTAAGTTGCACCCCTCTCCTATAAATATGAGATTGGACACTCCTCCCATTTCTATTGCATCAGCTAATTCTGCTGAGTACAGTGAGATTAGTTGTGAAGGCCAACCTCTTTAGCTTCTTAACCTTAAATTATCTTCTGTCTCCTCACTTTCTACTTTAAAAAAATGTGCCTCTTCCTACTTCATTTTACTGCTTGTGCTTAGGTGTTCAACTGCATTTAGTTTGCCGCATTTATTACTGCTTCTTGGTAGCCTTATTACATTAATGACAGTATTCTAATGAATTGCTGCTTTATTTGAGTTATTTTTTTACTGCTGTTGTGAGCTAATTTATCACATTTGCACTGTTTTAAAGCTGTTTACTGATTAACTGCATTCCATTACAGTTTAATTGTATTTTGTTGCTATTTACTGCAATTTGTTACTGTTTAACTACATGTTACTGCACTTCATTAATGTTTAATTGTATTTTTTCATACTTTGAGTTCTGTTTTTCTCTGTAAGTGGTTAATCTGTGCTTTTTGTGAGCTTTACTGTGCTCTTACCCTTAAATTGAGTAGCATAGTCTGGATACAAGGTTTGCTGCATCCAGAACTCTTTGTTTTTGCCTTCTGTGCTTCTGGCAGCCATCTTGTGTTTGCCATCTGTTTTTCTGGCAGCCATCTTGTGTTGGAAGGGGGCTATCTCCTCTGCTAGTGAGAATAGCAGGGCTGCCTAGACCTTGTCTGTTACAAGCTGGTAAACAAAGAAGAGAATAGCAGGACTGGCTAGATTTCTGTGTTACTAGAATCTGCTATTTCTTGTGGTATTTAAACCCTGCAATGGAGCTGGTTTGGGCTTGCCTGCACATCACACACCACAGCTGCACTGTTTTTAACCCATAGCAAAGTATTCCAGCTACAAATTTTCCTTTAGTAGCACTTGTGTGATCACCTAGTAATACTCCTCTTAGACATTCCACCATTTACCACTTAGCTCTCTCTGGCCTCTCACCCTCAGATTCTGACAAATATGGATGGACAATTAACTACAATTTCTCATGCCAGACTGGTTGATATGGACATCCCAAGACAGTATAGCAACTGCCTCATGTAAACGGATAACCCTCTACTACTACCACCTAAGAGCACAATTTGCGAGAGATGCAGTTACATTAAGAACCTAGAGTATATGCTCTCTCCCTCACAAGACAGTATTTCTGGCACTGAGAAGGTTGTCAACACAAACACAACACCACAAACACAACCCACACCTACACAAAACACACCTACATACGTGGAGGTTCTCAACAAAAACATACCCAAACAAAAGAGACCTCTGATGCAAAAATACAAGTGAACTACACTGCCAACCATACCACACATAGTCCACACACCTGTGTCTCACAGCCACTAAGGCATAAACATAAACCCAACATATTAATCATAGGAGACTCCATTGTGAGAGAGACAAATGTGCCCCTCACCAGGCTGGATAAGGAGAAAGTCACGTTTAGATTTTTGTCAGGTGCCAGAATCTGTCATATCACCCATGCACTCAAGTCTCTCAAAAACAGATACTGTTATGAATCTGTCATAGTCCATGTTGGCATGAATGACTTCAGATGTACCTCCCTGGACTATATGAAGACAGACATGATTAAGCTCACTGAATGTGTGTCCCAGGTAGGTATGTTCCTAGCCTTAAGCAGCATTCTACTGTCACCCAGAAAGATGGCTCAATATAAACAAAAAATGATTGACTTTAACAATTTGCTTAGTTTCTGGTGTAATTCCAAGGGGATCTGGTACATGACAGACTGGAAAGATATGATTGACAGACAACGATGCTTTGCCAGAGATGGCCTGCATCTGTCTTCCTTGAGATTTAGGCTTCTGGCAAAGGCTCTTGCCTGCCCCATACTGCCTTTTTAGGCAATGCCATGAAGTCAAAACTACCAACAATAAAAATGTCATCAAAATACAAATTAAAGGTCATGCTACTAAATGCTAGGATTATAAACATGAAACTGTACTCATTGCAAGTATTCTTAACCATGGAAGATGTTGACATTTGTGCAGTCAGAGAAACCCGGTTCTAAGCTACAGAGAGCACCCCATCAATACCAGGTTACTCATCCTACCATATGTTCAGACCCCAAACTGTGGGCAGCAAAGGAAAAGGAGGTGAAGTTGCAATATATTATAAAGACATACACACCTTTAGGCTGGTCAAACAGTATGATGCACAGGAGACACTCCAGGTGTAGTTAACCATTGACAAGATCCCTAATCAAATCACAGCTAGTTACAAGCCCCAACTTTGACTCAAGATTCTCACTACACTTATCTGAACATCTTTGAATCTATCAAGATTCAACCCCTTACCCTGATCTGGGTGACTATAACTATCCAATCATAGACTGGAAGAACTACTCATGCCAAAACACAAAAGTCCAGAGATTCCTTGATTTTGTCAATGCAAATGCCTTAGGAAGCTGGCCTACACCCTCACGACAGGTGATAATATCTTGGACATGGTATTAACCAATGTGAGTAACCACTCCAGCATCCCTACAGAGTTATCCTCCCTGGTACGATCAGACCACAAAGTGGTCACTTTTGAAGTCACCATCTCCCCTGACCCCCCCCAACTAGTGTCAAACAAAAAAAAATATTCAAAGCTGATTGCAACCTCCTGAGGGAAGGTATATACAGCTGCACAGCTACCTCTCCCTCTATAGGAACTGGCATATATATATATATATATATATATATATATATATATATATATATATATATATATATACAAACCTACAACAAAATAATATACAAGAATTTATATAGCTACATGGAATCAGGAATACCTGACAGGACAAAATCCTCCTCCTCAAGGAAGAGTAAACCTGTTTGGGGACATCTGCAATAAATAAACTCTATAATAAAAAGAAAAAATTATGTCCAGGACTAAAAAGGAGCAGGTGCCTAACTGGAAGCAATCTCTCCTTAGCCAGAACAAGCAAATAAAAGCACTAGTGAAATCCTCCAGAGCAAATTTAAAGTCCAAACTGGCCACATCTACTAAAAACAATCATAAGGCCTTCTTCGCATATGTCTGCAATCTCAAAGGAAGCACTCAGATCTGCTCAGAACTGGTGGTCAAGGACACCACATACACAAATGTCGTAGACATAGCCAACCTGCTGGCAGACAGGTTCAGCGAAAACTTTACCCCTCTGTTCCTCCAGCAGTAAATCAGGACATCCCCCTACACTTATCTCTAGGGTGCAAGCAATCACTGCCCTTTCAAAGGCAAAGAATACAGCCTCTATGAGAACCGATAACATCCCAGGCTGCATCCTACATGAACTCAGGAAGAAATTTGCAGCACCATTTGGTACCCGATTCAACCAAACCCTGAGTACCAGCTTCGTTCCCGCTGAGTGGAGGACAGCCACTGTCATCCCTTTGCACAAAGGTGAAGCATCCACCAATTCAGAAAATTATAGACCTATCACCCTAACTAGCCTTATCTGCAAGGCCATGGAATAGATTATCATGGACCTCATTAACAAGGACATTGTCAGCAACCTCCAAACACTCGATCCCACACAGTTTGGTTTTGTCAAGGGGAGGTAATGCCTGTTAAATCTGGTCAACTTCTTTCAGACAGTCACCAAAGCCATGGATGAGGGGAAGATGGAGCACACCACCTACCTTGACTTGGCCAAAGCCTTCGATACTATTCCCCACTCAGGTATAATAGATAAACTCTCTCAACTAAGTATCAATCTGTATATTACCAGATGGGTAACAAACTGGCTCACCTAGTCAAAATAGGGGAAGCCACGTCAAGCAGTAGCCTCGTAATGAGCAGTTCACCCCCATGGATCAGTCTTGGGGCCTCTGTTGTTTGGGATATACTTTTCTGAGGTGCAGACCAAAACCAGTGGGCTATGGCTGACCAAGTTTGCAGATGACTGCAAGCTGGGTGCTGTCATCAATTCCTCTAGTGATGTGGACATCCTCCAAGAGGGTCTCACCCAAACAAATGGTGCCAGAAACATGGCTTCAAACTGAATGCCAAAAAATGCATCATCATTCCCTTTGGGGACATCCCCACAAATGATCACATTAATAACAAGGTCCTAAGCATGCAATCAGTCATGATGAACTTGTGCACCCGAGTTTTTAGCAAACTGACGTTTGACCACCATATTGCCTCTGTTGTACAGAAAGCTTTATATATGGCCCACCTGATTAGTAAGGGTATCTCATCCAGGGACAAGGAGGTCATAACATCCCTTTATTCCTCCCTTATAAGACCCATTATTGAGTACAGTGTCCCTTTCAGCATGTACCTAACAAAGCACATGCAGCAGCTGGAGAGACCACAGAGATTCCTCACCAGGAGAATCCAGGGCCTCAGACATGTACCCTACATAGATAGGCTAAAAGCCCTGTCCTTCTACTCAGTCTCATACAGAATGCTCAGAGGTGACCTCTGTCTGGCATACAAAGCAATCTCAGACCCCACCTTGATTGGACTGCTGCATATCAGCAAATCAAGCACCTGTCAAGTAACCCACACTTGTGACCTCAACTTGGTCTGTGATATCAATAGGACTTGTTGGTGAGACAGATTTGGGTCCCAGAGACTCCCTCTCCATGTCAAGCAGAGTACCTCATTAACCCTTTTTAAGTGCAACCTGGATATCTAGATGGGGAACAGAAAATACACCCCTGGGATTGCACCTGTGTCCCTGCTGGATAGGGGCATCAGGTGCTGACTTGTCAGAACATGGGCCAAATTCTTGGCTAGGCTTGTAAGGGCCCCAGGGCCAATAGTCTAGTAATGTCCTATGATCCTGTGGTCATGCAGTTCATCTTCATCCTTACTGACAGGTATTGATGCTCATGCCACTCCTACAGGGGATGCACCCATGGCTGGAGGCATTCAAGGTATGCATCAATACTGACATCCAACAACACCTGTCACAGCTATATATGCACAGTTAACCAACATCTGCAGCTACATTATGACCAGGAACCCATACTGAGAAAGTACCTACTATATCTGGATACCTTGCCTCATTGGGAAGGATTACCCTCTTCCTGCAGAGTATACCCAGCTTACTTCAATCACCTAGCCATGTCACTCACTCTCTTCCACATCCTTAGTCCCCATTTCACCAGTGTTCCCACCATTGATACATCTCAGTCTCTCCCCACCTGTGCAATATGACAGCTGTACTCTACCCTCACTGCAGTGTTTCATGGGTATGTAATGTCTGCTGCACTGTACAACATAATCTAGGTGTAGAACTGCACACATCAGTTTTAGTCCTTGTTGAGTCTATTCTGGCCCATCGTTGTGGATCAGACACCAAATGTTTGCCATTGCTACAATGTATTGCACCTGTCTCTGCCTCTCATAGTCTTGCTCTATTGTCGCTTTCTCCAACAGGTCATCAACTAGCACTTCCTCTACCACTGGCTATGCTCAATATAGTCCACCAGTGGTAATCCCTTGCTCTAACTGTCTGCATAATACCATGCTTTGCAACACTTTGCAGACAGCAAATATCCTGTTGTGGGCCACAAAGCATAATGCAGTGTGCTGCTAAAAGAAGCTAGGAAGTGTTCCTTTGATAATTTGAACATACGCTTAATGATGTTGGTGTATGTGACATTGCAAAGTTCTATGGAGTCTCAGCCATGCTCTTTGGGTTGTTTACTTGTGTCATAAGCCATGCTGTAGGTGCATTTGACATCATCAATAAGATGTTTACAAGGGAAATCACAACACACATATAGCTAGTATATGCCTGATATGTGCCAGATGTGGGAATTGTGGGAACCATCTGGATGACACTCAGATACATTCTATATAATACACTCTGGACATTGCATAACACCTGGCAATTAATGGAGTTGAAACCCTTCAGACTGACACACTGTTGCCACATAGACTAGGTGGAGCTTTAATGGTGATGTGGGTGCAATCAGTGGCTCCCCGAACTTTAAGGTAATGAGCTATTTCAATGAATGAATGCTTAATGATGCTTCTCTCCTCTTTATTCTGTGGTAACCATATATGCCCCACCAAATGCTGTGGTATGACAAAATCAATGAAATAATAATTGTTAGGTAGATGCCTGTGATGACCAGTGGAAGGCCCAGTAACAAGGACAGTCAAAGTTACCCATACCTTACTGCTGTCAGGAATTATCGATCACAACCCGTGGGATTCCATGTGATGATGGCACATGCCTACAAGCTCTTACATGGTGTTTCTGTCCAAAACACAGCTATAGATAGATTATGTCCTTAAAGAGGTGGTGATGGTATGTCAGGCACGGTCAGATCAGTTTGTGAAAAGGGAAGCATATCTCTCAACCTCTTAGAGTAAGAAATCTGGACAAAGCCATAAATAAAAGTGGGACAAAGGCCCAACAAAAGGGACAGTTTTTAAATACTGCACTTACAAACTTTGAGAGTTGATAGAATAACAGGTTGTGCATTAGCATGAATTTTCTGAAGGATATGAAGTCAGAAACTCACGTCTGTCATTATTTTCAAACTTCAGTCTTTAATGATTTACCACTAATTACGAAGAAAAACACAATTTTATGAAAAATGGACCAAAAATATGATACCAGAATCTGAACATTCTACGAAAATCTGTACAGTTGAGAAGTATGAACTGGGGAGCAATGAGGCATACAATCCATTACACTGGCTATAGAATGGCTCCTAAAATGCATCTTAACATGGACTTAGTCTCTGCTCACCAAGAAATGATGGCATACAAATTTGCAAACTGACGCACTATGCTGAGCAAGATTTATGCACTTCTGAATCACCCCTCCATGTTGTTCACTCTCATTTGCATTCCATATCATTATACATTCATTTCCATATGATGTCAGCTGCAGTATTTCACCTGGCAGCACAAAGGTGCAGCCTGAGATTCTGATTTGGCCCACCCTCTAGATCACCACACAACACAAATTCAATCAACACATTACACTATCTGTTTATGAATCCCAATGTTCTATTTATATATTACAATGACACTGTACACTAAACTCTAAATACTCCAATGCATTATATTGCTCACTACTAATACAGTTTCACTGTATGCTTAGATGTGAACTTGTTTTTAGTTTACTTGCCTGTTTTCTCATAAAAAAAAAAAACAAGAAAATGTTACAGTTAAGGAAAACTATCTGCTTCATGTGGCAAGCAATGCTATTTCTTCTACTAGTTAAGGTAGAAAACAACCACTTTGACACAATACAGGCCAGCTCCATACTACAGTTTAACTAAATCATGCTGGCTGCATGATCCATCTTTAAGGACACAAAGGAGGGACTGTCATATTAATTAGATACTTCAGACAGAAAAAGAGTCCTACAGGCAAAAATATCTGCAGTGTCTTTATGCTTTACACATGGTTCAGCTATAGAAACCTAGATTATGGCAGCAGATAAGGATAGTTTAGCCCACTTAATTTCTAGTCTGGCATAGCTGTTTAGATTTTATTCATTTATTTTCATTTGTTTACCAGGAAATTCCAACTGTACACAGGCCCTTTTTCAGTAGAAGCCCGGGGAGAAAAGCTCTACAGAGCAACAAATGAGCAGCAGAGTACACGAAGAACAATTGAATATACATACAATAGCAAATAATACATACTGCATCAAACATTAGCTATACATACAATATGAAACATAGTAATGAACAGATATACAATATCTGGCTAAAGGCTAGGAATAAAGGTAGGATGTATATACAGATAGTACTAAGCTCAAACAGATACTGTTCTAAACTCATATACCTAAATGTTATATACAAATATTGCACTAAACTCAAACAGATATAAAGCAGATGCTCCACATGAAGGTGGAACAAGCTGGAAGGGCTAATGGGATGGAAGGGGAAGATAGAGAAGTAAGAGAGGAGACTGAGTGAGTAGCATATGTGGTAGTTAGAGGAAGCTAGGTGTAAGTCAGTTGGATATGTATTTGGAGTTGAGATGAAGTGAGGTAGTTAAGCATGTTATAACAGGATTGAGAGATTGAGGGGAAGGGGGAGTGTAAAGGGTGAGCCAGAGCCTGCAGAGGCAGGAATGCAATGATCAGATGTGTGTGAGGCAGGGTGGCTAGGGGAGGGGAGAGGAAGGAGAGGTAAAAAGGAGGGTTACTGGTCAGGATTGGTGCATGGGCATAACCAGAGACTTTTTAAGTGAGTTTTTAGTGCAGTCTTGAAGTGATTGCAAGAAGGTAGTGTGGTTATAGAGGGAGGGAAATTGTTCCATAATCTGGATGTGATGCAGGAGAATAGTGCTTCTCCCATTGAGTTCTTGGGTTTGGTCACTAGAAGTAGATTTTTGCTGCTGGAGTGTAGTGGTCTAGTGAAGCAGTAGGGCTGGAGAAGGTTTTGAAGAGATGGGACTTGAAGAAGATAGTTTACTAATTTGTGGGCAAGAAAGAGTTGATTTAGGTGCAGAAGTTGAGGGAGTTCAAGCCAGTCAAGTTCTCTAAGTGAGATATAGTGGTGGCTGCAATAAGATGCACCAGTGGCAGACTTAGTAATTTTAATGTAGCAAGCCTCAAGCTTGTTTAGGCCTGATCATCTAAGATAGGTAAGTATAGGAGAGGTGTAGAGTAAAGTGGAGATTAGGTGAGAATTGGCAGCATAAATTCTGTCTGTCTTGGCAAGGAATTGTTTCTGTACAGTGCACCTAGTTTTTTGTGAACCTTTTTTATGGTAAGAGAAATGTGAGTGTCAAATCTGAGATTGTTATCAGTCCCAACACCAAGTAGCTTGGTGTGTTCTGTTGGGGAGATGACAGTATTGTCTTTAGCTAAAATATTAAAGTAGGGGATAATTGGGTTAGATTTAGTAGGTTGGAAGATAAGCAGTTTAGTCTTGCTCAGATTGAGTAATAACTAGGCATTAGATAGTCAGCTTTCTACAGATGAAAAGGCTTCCTGTGTGATCTTGTGAAGTTCAGGTATAGTTGCGGCTGAGCAGATGAGTGTGGAGTCTTCTGCATACTGTATAAAAGAAGCATGCTTGGTGGCTGTGAATAGATAATTTGTGAAGTAGTAGGGGACCAAGCATGGAGCCTTGGGGAACACTGAGTGTTACAGGAAGTCGAGGAGATTGGTCATTATGCCAGACAACTGATTGCTGGCGGCTAGTTAGATAGCTGTGAAATCAATCAGTAGCGAATTGGGGCAAGGATAGGTTAGTGAGAACAGAAATTAGTAGTTTGTGTGAGGCCATGTCAAAAGTCTTGGATAGATCCAGAAATATAGCAGAGGAGAACAGACCATTATTTTTAGGATGAAGGATAGCATTAGTGAAAGAGAGCAAGGTGGTAGTAGTGCTGTGGTATGGCCAGAAGCCATGCTGGGTGTTGAAAGGAGGTTATTAGCTAAGAGGTAGTCTAAGACTTGAGAATGGATGCATTTCTCAAATATCTTGGACAGTGGAGAAAAGATGGTTATGAGGCAGTAATTGGAAAGTTCAGTGGAGGAGCCACCTTTATGGAGGGGAATGATGTGGGATATTTTCCACAGTGTGGGGACATAACTTTCTCATAAGGACTGATTGATTAAGATAGAGGCTGGATAAGCTATGGTTTCTCCTGCTAGTTTTAGGTATTCAGAGGGGAGAATGTCAGCTGCAAGTTTTGCAGGCTTAAGTTTCAATAGAAGTTTTTTTATATAGAAGGTAGGCACTGATGAAAAAGAAAAGACTGTGGGCAGAGTATTTGGTTTTGATGTAGGGAGGGTGGGTAGAGGGTTGTGTTGTTTAGTCAAAGACAGAATGGTTTCAGTAAAGTGTTTATTAAATGAGTCAGCAGTACTGCTGGAGGAAGGGGGGGGGTGCCTATTTTACCTGGGTGGAGAATGGAGTTTATTGTGGACCAGAACTGCTTAGGGTTGTGATGGGAGGTGTTTAGGGCAGACTGATAATATTGGGTTTTATCTTCTTTTATTTGCTTTTTGACCTTATTGCTCAACTCTAGAAGTGACTGTCTAGAGGAGGGGGGTTTGTTAAGTGCCAGTGCTCCCAGGCCTTATCTCTAATTTTCATTAGTGCCCTGGTGCTTTTTTGTAGCCAAGGGGAGTACTGTGTTTTGACTCTGGCATTTCTTATGGGGGCATGTGTATTTAGGATATTTAGGAAGGTGCTACTGAAGACGTGGACGGCTTCATCCAGCGTGAGGTACTTTAGTGGTGTCCAATCACATTCTTGAAGGGATGAGATAAAGGAGAGAGGGTTAAAGTTTACCCTATTTTGGATTTGCCTATAGATGATTGGTTTAGCACAATTTAAGTGGTGCCTCAGAAGGAATGTTGGAGTGTGGTCACTCAGGCTGTCTGGAAGACAGCCCGCTAAGTATGAGTGAGGGTCTTTATTGACTAATATCCAGTTGGGAGTAGCATGTTTGTTAGAGTTTTTATTTATCCGGGTAGGTGACTTTATTAGTTGGGAAAAACCGTGAAGGATTAGGTGGTGGGCTGGGTGATTGTTACTACAAGATAGCCAACTGATATTAAAATCACCCAGGATTATGGTTTCCTGGGGTAGGGAATGGTTAGCCCAGTTCTGAAGGTTTTCCAGGGGTGGGATGTTTTGGCCAGGTGGGAAGTAGCATCCTATGATGTTTTATTTGGGATTGGGTTTAGTTTGAGGCATATAGGAGTTTTTAATTTCCAGTGTGGGGTGCAGATGTGTTAAGGATCTGGATGTTGAGGTTATTGTTGCCAGTCCTAGTATTTTTCTACTAGATCTAGTATTTTTCCACTTTGCCTAGTAGGCCAGTGTTTTTTTAACAGTTCTAGTGGTTTTTAGTACAAGCAAGAATGTTGGATGGCCCCAGGTGTAAGCGTAGAAAGCAGGCAAACACAAGATGGAGTAATAGTATGTAAAACGTGCTTGAAGAAGAAAAGAGTGGCTTCAACTGGCTTACGAGCTATGAGGTTGTAATTCCAGGCAGTTCTGCTCCAGTTGGAGTTGATATTTTGTCATCAGACTATCTTGAAGTGAGGAAAGTAAATAATTGATCCCTATAGTGTGTGCTGTACCATTATATACCTGGCTTCTCTCGTCTATGGTTCACTGCTCCCTGGACTGTTATACAAACCTAACTGAATACGAACATGTTTTCTCTGTATAAATAATATGTTTTTTCTTGCCAACTATTTTTTTGTACTTTCGTACTTATATGTAACTGTTGAATGAAGCTGGGTGAAACCTATTACCTGACTAAGAAGTGTAGTCATGTGTCATTTCCATCAATCACTAATTTATGAGCAATTTGAGCATGATTGATGACATAACTTGGGATTTTTATACTCAGATTAGACTTTTATTTGTGCTTTAATTAGTTTTTTGTGGCTGCTGGTCTGATATTGCATTTGAGTTGTTGCCTGGGAGAAGGTTTTTTCCCTGTTTTAATGCAACTGCACTGCTGCGGACAGAGTATTGCACAGATTAAATGTGTTTCTTGCTGGTGTATTGGTATCACTTTACCTGATGCTGAAGTTGAATTCTTAGTTAGTTAGTTTCATTAGGCTGAAATCGCACCACTTTAAAATGACTGACAGTGAAGCACCGTTAACACCACCTCATAAAAAAATATATATGGTACCAACAAGGATTTTGTGATAATTGGCTGAATGATAACGAATTGATGGACTGGGTCAGACCGGGCCCCACTAATCATTTTACAGTTATATGCACTGTTTGTTCATCAAAATTGACTAATGCAAACAAAGCTGGATTGCTTGCTCACAAAGACAGCAAAAAATATGTGAAAAACCTTCAGGCAAAGAGAGGTTCTCTGCAGATAGCAAAATTCTTCAGTAAGCCAAAAGACTCTGGATGACAAGGTTGCCCATGCCAAAATCTTGCTTTCAGCATTTGTGGTAGTACACAGTATGCCATATGCACAAGAAGATCATTTAATTAAATGCTGCAAATGGATCTTCCCTGACAGTGTGATAGCACAAAAGATGTCTCTTAAACATAGTAAGACTTCATATGTTATACAACATGGCATAGCCTGCCACGAATGACAAGATATATCAATTTGGAAGACGCAGAAATTTTCTGTCACCATAGGGGAATCAATAGATGTGTCTGTGTTGCAGATATTGGATGTTATTGTGAGGTATTTTGATGAGCAGAAGCTTCAAGTAGTTTACTCACTTTTGGATCTTATAGAAGCTGAAGATGGAACAAGTGAATGATTGTTTAGGTCATTTAATAAAACTTTTGATGGATGATGATATACCACTGCAGAACATCATTGGGTTTGCAAGTGATAACTGTGCTACCTTGATGGGTGCCACAGTGGATTTCAGGTGAAGCTTTGAGGAGAAAGTCCAGATCTGTTTGTTGTTGGCTGTGTCTGTCACTCTGTTGCACTGTGTGCTAATGCAGCCACCAATAAATTGCCCTCTTGGATTGAAGCACTGGTGAGGAACATTTGTTTCTACTTTTCCAGATCAAGCAAAAGGAATATGCAGTTTGATATTATACAAGGAGTTGTAAAGACCAAGAAGCACCATATTTTAAAACTTTGTGAAACAAGATGGCTGTCACAAGGAGCAGTGATTAATTGTATAATTGAACAATGGTATGCTTTGATGCTGTTTTTTTCAGTCAGAAGGTGCAACAAAATAGATGGAGCCAGTCATGTCATTCAGACAATGAATGCAGTAGGTACCAAACACACGTTGTTGTTCGTGGCCTAAATTTTAGCTAAAGTGAACAGTATGATCATTGAATATCAGTCTGAACACTTTAGGCTACACAAGTTGTACTCAAGTATTGTGAGTGAATACCGAAGTCTGCTTAATTGTTTGTAAGACAGAACGTTTTGAGTTCTCAATCTCTTGCAGACATTAATCCAAGTGACGCACACATACTAAAGCAGCTACATGAGATCAACTTTGTAGGACAATGTAATGCACAGTTAATCCGTCAACCTCGTGGGCATAAAGAGCTGCAGTTCCACCAGGATGCTCTTGCTATGTAGCCAAATTAGAAAGCATTTACTTCTTTCAGAAAATGGTATCGTGGCACAACTGACAGTTATGGATCCAAAGACAGCTTTGAATGTGGTGTGCTGTCAAACCATCAATCATTCCACTGGCAGTCACTTTTCCCACAGTTATAAGTGATGACAAGCTTGACATATTGTCTGATGAATGCAGAGCCACCAGTTTTTTGGTACCATTTGTAGGAAGTTACTGATGACAATTATAAGCCTAAGTTTACTGTTCTTGGTGAGTTTATGTGTTTCCTGTTGGCTTTGCCACATTTATCAGTGTCTTGTCAGTGTGTCTTCTCTCAAGTGAACATTGTGAAAACTGCTCAAACCAACAAATTTCTGTCTGAAACCATCGCAAATCGGTTTCTCGCTAAGCAAGCAATCAGGCATAGTTGCAATGTTTGCCATACTTGGAAACATGACAAAGCTTTAATAGAAGATGTTCATGAAGGATGGTCTCATCAGAGGTGCATGAGGCTACAATATGAACACAAGGCCAACTCTTCAGATGTAACCGTTTATGATATAAATGATGACACCGATGTTGTTGATAGCATTGCTGTCAATATTGATTCATGACTCATGAATTCTACCAATGTACATAGTTTTTTCAAAGTTACTGTGTTCTCTTCTTTACTTGTTGCACAAATATCATGAATTACATGTGAGTTGAAGATAAAAACATACATACACTTTCCTGTTTGTCAATTAATTCAGTCTAGCAGTTTCTAGTATTTTATTTCTGAAAAATCTAGTAGGAACTAAAACACTTGAATGGCAACACAGAGTCATACTATACAGACACCCATCCAGCCATGCTCGGACTACCTAAGCCCCCCCCCCCTTGAAAATGAGTCTCAATAAACCATTAACTACAAAGTAACCCACTACAGTGCCAACCAGAGCCAAAACACCCCATTAAACTCTCCCCCCACACCATTAATCAGACCTGCAGGCTCCCACCCACAAAAAAAGTTTCCTCTAATCACCTAAATTTTTCTCTAACCCCCTAACCATATAAAATTGTCTCTGGACAAATTGCTTTGCTCTCAAACCTCATTTGTACTCAACAGAGCATAAAGCTTTTTGCCAAATTAAATTTGACAACTGTCTATTCACCTTTGAACTAAGAAATGCAATGGCAAAGTTAGGTAAACTTTATTACTTGTCAAAGTAAATGTTGTATGGGTCACACCTCATTAATTTATTTTATTTTACATTTGTTGACCGGGCTAGTCTAACTGGATATATGTCCATTTTCAGTAGAGGCCCGGGGAGAAAAGCTCCAAGCATTAGTAGTGACAAAGATTACAATATATAGTAATAGTCAAAACAAATTACAGGACATTGTTACATTGAGGTTGACATAAGTTATTTAGAGTACTTAGTAGGTTAACACACAGATCAAAATAAATGTGAGCAGAAATTTGAGAGAGAGCAATCAAAAAAGCTAAGACAATATTGAAGTGTAAATAAAAATTTTTACAGGTATGTGACATAGAACAGTGGGGTATAGAAGTGTAAGGAGAGCAAAAAGGGGAAGGAGACAACAGTCAGGGTATATCAGTCTGGGTTAGAGCAGGGACAAAGCCAATGATTTTTAAGATATTCTTTAAGATGCTTTTTAAAGAGATGAGAGGAAGCAAGAGATGTAAGTTCAGTAGGAAGCTGGTTCCAGCTTTTTCCTACTGTGTTAGCGAAAAGTGAGTCCCCAGGTTTGTTTTTAGATTTAATAGTGGAGACTAGAATTTTGTTAGCTGAGCGTAGAGTTGCAAGATTTTTGTAGGGGGTAATCAGCTTAGTAAGGATTGGGGTATTATTAGGGTCATAAAGGATCTTTTGTGTGAGAACAAGTTGTTGACAAAGTAGTAGGTTCTGCAGTTCTAACCATCCCAGTTGTTTGAGGTTATGACAGTGGTGAGTTCTGAAAGGGGTGCCAGTGGCAAATCTGGTTATGCTATTGTAACTAGTAGAAAGTTTGGTGAGGTTGTTTCTACATAGGTTGGTATATATTGCAGAAGCATAGAAAAGGGTAGAGATTAGGTGAGTCTGGGCAATAGTGATTCTGGCTGAAGGGGTAAGGAAGGGTTTGATTCTGTAAAGGGTGCCTAGTTTTTTGTTGACAGACTTTATAGTAGCATTAATATGGTCATCATAGCTAAGATTGTTATCAATTGTTACTCCCAGTAGATGGGTTGTAGTGTCAGGGGATATGTTAGTTCCATTGCTAGAGGTGACTGTGAAGTGTGGATGAGGTGACCTATGAGTAGGAGCAAAGAGCAGTAATTTTGTTTTTTTTGGGGTTTAAAAGGAGACAGTGTTGCATAAACCAATTTTCAACACTGTTAAATATTGTTTGAGTGAGGGCCTGGAGAGAGGTTATGGACGTGGCTGAACAAATTAATGTTGAGTCATCTGCATATTGTATGCAGGTGGCTTGAGGAATTTTGGTATGTAGATCATTAATAAACAATGAAAAGAGAAGGGGTCCTAATATAGAGCCTTGTGGTACTCCAAAGTTCACAGGGAGGGAAGAAGAAAGAGTATTGTCCCAAAGTACTGCTTGTTGTCTGTTTTCAAGGTAGGATTTAAACCAATGTAGTGCTTGTGTATCGAGTGATTGGGCTTTTAGTATGTCAATAAGCAAGTTATGGTTCACCATATCGAAGGCTTTTGAGAGGTCAATAAACAGTGCAGAGGATAAAGTATTATTATTACAATTTTTGTTTATGGAGTCAGAAAATGATAGCAGGGCAGTTGTTGTGCTATGAAATGGTCTAAAACCATGCTGGCAGTCTGCAAGTAAATTGTTATGGAGAAGGTGGGAAAGTAGTTGTTTATGTATGCACTTTTCCATTATTTTAGCTATTGGAGAGAGTAAGGCGATAGGCCGAAAGCTGGAGAGCTCGGTAGAAGATCCACCTTTGTGTAAAGGGATGATGTGAGATACTTTCCATATGGAAGGGATTTTGCTTTCTAAAATTGTTCTGTTTATAAGGACAGAGATGGGATAGGCGATTTCTTTAGTTGCAATTTGCAGGAATTCTGCTGGAAGACAGTCAGCAGAAGGGGAGCATGGTTTAATATAAAGAAAAACTCATCAAAGCCTCAAAACCTTTGTTTTGTTCAGATTGTAATACAGAAGCACTATGTATTCATGTCAGTGGAGCTAGATTTGGAGAAAATGATCAGTATAATATTGGATATGAACTTTATTTTTCTGACTTAATTTTATCAAGCTTCCAGGAAAATGTCTGTTGAAAAAACAGAGCTAAAAGCAATTATGTATGGAATTAAAAATCCAGATGGTAAAATTAGCATTAATAGGGATACTTTGTATATAGTTACTGAAGTCTGCACTGACAATTCATGTTTCAGTTTGGGACAAAAGAGTTTTGTGGATGGTTCCAACAGGCATCTAAAGCATATGGACGTAATGAAATGAGGTTTGGAACAGGCCAATTTGTCCAAGGACATCTTCAATTGGGGCTAGTTAGAGTAGTAGGAATTAGGAAGTTAAGGGGAGGATAGGGTTAAATAGGAATGAGGGAGGATTAGGAGGAAATGAGGTAAGGGTAGGGAGGGACTTAAGGGTTTTAGGCAAGTGTAACTAGAGTAGGAGTCACATTTTTGGCGTGATCTTGCTAAGTGTAAGATCATGTCCGTGACGACCTTGACGTAGGCTGGTGATCAGGTATTAGGTGAGGAGCAGGAGGGGTAATGCGAGTAAAACCCAGCTGTGCTTTTTATTTGTGGGGGCTAGGTGGCTCTGACTTGGGGGGTTCAATGTAAGGTAGGAACATAGCCATATTGGATGTAATAGGGAAACAGGAGACAAACCCATTGTGAGAGGTGCCCATTTGTAATAATGGAGTTTGTTTCCTAGCAGTTACGTTCACTCAGGGGCAGCATGCTCTTCCCCTGTCTTTAATTTAAATAAACCTTTACAAAAAAGAAAGGTGGGAAAAAACAGGTACTTGCCATGCAGGGTGCAGGATCTGGAAGTAGTAGCATTAAACTCTTGGCCTACTACCAGACACTTTGGCATAGTTGCTCCTGGGTTTGGAGACTGTTAATAAAGGTAGTATGCCTGCTGTGATGGTGGTTGCGGGTCCCACCCTGCCGGTGGGCTGGGAAGGCTGTCCATTGGAAGAGTTGTAAAACCAAAAGCACTCTCAGTCACATTTTGACTGGTATTGTGCGAATATTTGCTGAGGAATGTTTATCACATGTCTTGTATGCCAGAAAACAAAAGTTGTGAACTTAGCACCCAATGAAAAATTGAGTTTGGGTTAGCCCATTTGTCTGGTTAGGTGTTATGGTAGTTCTCTGATACTTTATTACTCTTCTTTGTAGCCGGCAGTGAGTTAGAAAGCGGGAGGGAATAGCTGATGTTTTACTTAGTACCTCCTCGTTCACTCATAAATCGCAGATTGTAATTTAGCTTAAGATAAATGTTAAAGCGGGACCCGTTGTGCAGCGAACTTTCCTTAAAAAAAAAAAAGGCCGGTCATTGACTAACCCTTGACATCTAGTTTGTTTTCTGATGCCTGCAATAATTTGAAGAGGTTGACAGGTAAATCATTTGTACACCACGTTTCACAATAGAAAGGCGTCTCCTGGATGACTGGAGAATAAGCATACTCATGCCAGTTTACAAGAACAAAGGGGACATCCACAACTGTGGGCAGTACAGAGGCATCAAACTCCTATTACATTCCACGAAAATCCTGGAGAGGGTGATTGATAGATGGATACACAGAGTAGTAGAATGTAAGATGGGAGATGAGCAGTTTGGATTCAGATCAGGATGCACCACAATTGACCCAATGTTTGCAGTGAGACACATGCTTGAAAAGAAACTAGAGATGAGGAGAGAATCCAACTGGGCATTCCTAGACTTGGAGAAAGTATATGACAAGGTCCCAAGAAAGCTGATCTGGGCAGTACTGCAGTGGTTTGAAGTCCCAGAAACATTGGTAGAATTAGTGCAGGCTATGTACAAGGACCCAACGACTCAAGTACGAACAGTGTTTGGCCTCACAGAGGGCTTCCCAGTGGGTGTGGGTGTACATCAGGGTTCAGCTCTGAGCCTACTGCTGTTCATACTGGTTATGGACTACATTAGCAAACAAGTTGGAGGGGACGGATCAACAAAGCTACTGTATGCAGACGAGGTGGCAGCACAGGCAGACTCTGAGCTAGAACTTCAGCAAAGGATAGGAGAATGGAATGCAAATCTGAAGGCATATAGGATGAAACTAAGCACAGATAAGACGGTGGTAATGGCAGCAAATTAGGAAAATCAGAAGAAGCTGAGAATAGAGATAGAAGGGAAGATAGTGGAACAGGTAAACAGCTTCAAGTATCTGGGAGGGGTAGTTGAGGAGAAGGGTAGTCTGAATGAAGAGGTCAAAGCTAGAATCAGAGAGGCTGCAGCCAACTGGCATAGAGTATCAGGTGTAGTTTATGATAGAAGAATGCCAAAGAAGCTGAAAAGTAAAGTGTACAAGACAGTGGTGCAACCAGTGCTACTGCATAGTACAGAAACCTGGGCAGTAAAGGCAGAACAGTTGAAGAAGCTAGAGGTGATGGAAATTAAGTGCCTGAGAAAGGTGGTAGGATGCGCAATGTGGGACAGACGAAGAAATGAGGACATAAGTGCAGAAGCCAAACTAGCTCCAATTGCAGAAAAGATCAAAGACAATAGATTATGGTGGTTTGGGCACATGTGTAGAAAAGCAGAAGACAATCTGGTGAGGAAGATTTGGGACAGACAGGAAGAATGTAAGAGGAAGCGAGGACATCCAGCAAAGAGGTGGATAGATTGCATGAAAGAAGATCTGTGACAGCCAGGCATGAGTGTTGAAGAAGGCAGGAGTGTAGCACTGAAACGAGACAGTTGGCGACAGTTAACACGATACCCCGACCCCATATAGAAAAATGGGAAAAAGGGGGCTGATGATGATGATGTTTCACAATAGGAAATAAATATACACCTCTTCTCGTTTTGAGAATGAAACTCTGTTATAGGTTTGCAGTAACGGAGTGCCCCACGAATGGTTGATCTGTTGTTTACAAACTTTTTAGTGAACCTGGGAAGTAATATTACATGAGAAAGACTGTCATGTCCTTTTACAGTCACTGGGATTCATAGCATGCTCACTGTGCAAATACTGTGCACCTTCTATAAAACAGGCTCATAGGAAATATGCAACTGAACCCTGTTGGTTTTTAAATGACAATCATCTCTTACATTTTCAAGCTTGAGTAAGGCATTTATGTCGATAAGGATTATGCCCCCTCCCTAAACAACATGTTTAATCCCCTTTTGTTTGTCTTATCGATTTAGGCTTTTTGTGGACTCCAAGTGAAAAGGAGTAATGGCTTCCTTGCCGCATGCACTGTGCAGTGTTCATTGTCAGCAGAGTTTCGGAAACATCCAGATTGTGCCTTGCATCTTGCTTACATTTATTAAGAAGCAGTATGCCTGTTTGCTGTACAGGGTTTGTGGACAAATATATGGCAAAACTTAAGATAAATGTTAAAGTGAGACCTGTTATGCAGCAAACTTTCCTTAAAAAAATAAAAGGAAAAAAAAGAAGAGGCCAGTCATTGCAGTTTCAGACAGCCTACCCTTTCAAAGGGCTGCTGTTAGATCTGTTCTTCTGTCAACTTTCTGACTTCCCATGAGCAACACTTTTCTCTGTTGTTTTACAATTGTTTGTGCTATTAAGTAGCACAACACCCAGTGGCATTAGATTGAGTCCGTTTCATAATATTGTGATTTTGTCAAATCAGGGGCAAATCATTACAAACTGAAGTTAGAGAATAATGACAGACAATTGAGGTTCAGACTTCATACCCTTCAGATAATTCTATCAACTTTTGTGACAATCTGTACAGTTTTAGTTGGGGCTTTGGCCACATTTCTTGTTCTAAGACGCTGAGAAGTAGAGTTTACAGTGGTTGTAGTAATTATCACCAAGTTAAGAAGTCTGTGCCAGTCATAAAATGGTGGGGTAGTAATTCCTCCTGATAAACTGGGTCATGCATTTCTTATGGGTGGTTTTTGTGCTTATGTCAAGTGAAGTTAGTGTTATTGAACAAGTGTGTTTGTGCAAAGGGCATATGGATGTGTTGGCCTTTTGGGTTCCTGTACTTGAAGCAACAAGCATGAAAGGAGTTAAGGAGGTGATGGGTCACACATTTAGCATTTGAGGAGGGGAATACCTTTTGGTTTGTTGAGTCAACTGATGGGCCAGAGTCATGAAGCCTACATTAAGTGTATAGCATTTTGAAGGAATGGACAATGCAAGCATACCTTCTACCTAATTCAGGTGAATGCAAAAGTGGTCCACATGCAAAATCTGTTATCCAATCAGGTTTCTGAGGTTGTGAGGACAGTGTTTAAAATTGTTCCTATTCAGGCCTTAGAGGTAGATACAGAATGACCCGGTCTTTGCTTCAAACTGTGGTCCACAGTTAATAAAGTGGTTATTTGGCCAGTTGTTACAGTTTGAATGTAGACATGATGACGGACTTGGATTTCCCAGATAGCAGATTTCTAGGAACTTTATTTGAAACCATAGGGCGATGTAATGTTAACTTTTATATGATTTCTTCAGAGCTTGAAAAGGGTTGGATTCATTTGTCTCATTTTGACATTAACAATTTATTTCAGTTCATAAAACAGCTGCATAGAAGGAAATGGTAATTAATTATGAAGGTAAAGTTGTGCAATTGATTGGAAGGAGCTGGCTGTCACTCTGCTATAACTCTCTTTTATAGGTCCATTTCTCCAGTGCACTGGGGAAGTCATTCAGTTTACTTGGGTGGAAGTAGGGATTTTATTACAGTTCATAGGTTCATAGGTTAGTACTAGGCTATCAGCCCTAGGGCCTATACAAGCCTAGCCATAACAATTCCCTGGCTATTTCTTCCCACATTATTTACTTTCCTGGACCCCTGTCTAGCAGGGCGACTGACGTGATCCCTGGGGTGAATTTCCTTTCTCCCATCCAATCGTCAAGGTTCCTCTTGAAGAGGTCCAAAGAGGCACTCTGCTTGACATGTATGGGCAATCTATTCCAGAGTCTGGGGAGTCTCTGGGTCAGGAACCTATCCCTCCAACATGTTTTGTTTATTGTGATGACAAGGTTTAGATCCCTGGAGCGTGTAGCTCTGAGGGATTGGGATTTCTTTAAGTGTAGCATGTCCAACAGCTCTGGGTTTGACATGGCCTTGTATGTTAAGCAGAGATCGCCTCTGAGTAGACGATATGCGACAGAGTATAGCTGGAGTTATTTAAGGCGGTCAGCATAGGGCATCTGCTTTAGGCCTGTGATTCTTTTAGTGAGGTATTTCTGAGGCCTTTCCAGTTGTTGCAGATGTCTTGAGAGGTACATACCAAATGGGGCATTGTATTCTATAATGGGTCTAATGAGGGATGAGTACAGTGGGACAATGACCTCCTTTTTTCTGGATGAAAAGCCCTTCGTGATGAGGTGTGCCACATAGAAGGATTTCCTGACTGTTGTGGCGATGTGGTTATCAAAGGTGAGACCATTGTCCACCAGTGTCCCTAAGTCTCTTATCACACTTTCTGTGTTTAGTGTACTGCCACCTATATGGTAATTCATGGATACATGTTTTTCCCAAAGGGGATAACAATACATTTCTTGGCATTGAGCTTGAGCCCATGGCTCTGGCACCAAGCATCTGTTTCTGTTAGTCCCTTTGTAGAGTATCCACATCATTTGGGATTCAATAATGGCTCCCAGTTTGCAGTCATCTGCAAACTTTGTCAGCCAGAGTCCCTTAGTGTTGACCTGTACTTCAGAGAAGTAGATGCCAAACAAGAGCGGCCCCAGGACTGAACCCTGAGGTACTCCACTTGTCACTTGTCTGGAGCTGGATTTGGAGTCGGCTACTTTTACAGTGTGGGTTCTATCAGTAAGCCATTTAGCAACCCATTGGGTGACATAGGGATTAATGCCCAACTTAGTAAGTTTATCTATGATTCCAGAGTGGGGGATGGTGTCAAAGGCCTTGGCAAGGTCTAGTTCACATAACTTATCTTGATTCACACGGAAATGGATTTGCTTAAACTGCCGAGACAGAACCTTAATAAATATTTCCTTTCTTCTAAGGTACACAGCATCTGTGATCTAAATAGCCCCCTTTGCCAGTCGCTTCACTGATTGCACGGGGATATTCTTGTAGTGTGCCTTTATATAAATGACTCTGATGATGTTTAAGGTATAAGTTTGTTGGTCTATACCATGCTGTATAGGTTTTATAGGGAAGTTAAGAGGTGGTCAAGGCAGACTGATATTAGTTGCACATGCTACAGTCTGGTATCTTACTCTAAAGTCTGGGTTTTAATGTAAGTCATGGAGTTATTGTTGTATCTTCCTTCCTGGGCTGTGTAAGAATGTGATGGGGTAAGGCGGTATCAGGTTGAGGTTAGGGAGGGCAGGACAGTGTAGCAGGTGCAGTTCAGGAACAAGGGGATGGGGACCCTGAAAATGCTTAGTCTCAGAAAGAACTTTGTTGGGTGTGAAGACAATTTACAGTGTTCTTTCTTTTGCAGGGGGAAGCAGTCGGCATGAAGGAAGTAGATGTTTACAGTTTTTTTTTTTTTTTTTTTTTTACAGATCATATGGAGGTTGCAGAGGAGAGTGTGCTGAGTGGGAATTATTTGGTGGTCTGAAGGAATGTGCACTTGACAGGTGAGGGAGGATGCTGAGGAATGTATTGGCTGACGGAGCATTAGGAAATGAGGTCATGGATTTCCAGCAGTGCAGTTACATATATAGTGTTTTGTTTGTTCATTGTTGTGTTTCTTCTTTCCAGCAGCCATAAGGTAATGTCTGTCATGGGGATTGTTTTTGTTATCGTATCTTGTGCAGTAACCATCAGGATTGAATTTCACACTGTCTTATTGGTAGTTGGGGTTTTTCTTTGAATGGGTCAGGTGGGCAGATTACCATGGTAGCATACCAAGTTATGGTTACTGTTGAAAGAGATATTAGGTGAGTTGAGGCATGTCAGATGATGGTTATGATTATATGATTGCAGCAGAATTAAGGAGGTTGTTATAGGGGAGATTTTGGTAAAGGGGGTGTCATCTTGGTTGGGATTAACTGGTTGCATTGAATAAATTGGATTAGGCTGTTGAGCTAGGTGGTGCGTTGTGTATAGGAGAACTTAGTCTGAATTACTGCAGTTTTATGGGAGGTAGAGTTGGATTATTTTGGATGGGTCACAAGGTAATGTCTTGTTTTCTTGATCTTGTCAGGGAGTATCAGAATTGAATTTCACACTGTATTGTTAGCTGGGATCTTCTTGGGATGGGTCGGGTAGTATTGCAGCCAGTGGGGGTTGGG
This sequence comes from Protopterus annectens, assembly GCF_019279795.1. NCBI lineage: Eukaryota > Metazoa > Chordata > Ceratodontiformes > Protopteridae > Protopterus > Protopterus annectens. The sequence continues at coordinate 1,700,059,170 of NC_056744.1, read as the reverse complement.
GGTTAGCGGGTTGCATTGAGTAATTTGGTTTGGGCTTGTGAGCTAAGGGACGTTTGGTGTAGGAGGATTTAGCTTAGATTTACTGTAGTTTAGGGGAGACAGGGTCAGGTTAATATCATACATGCTGGATGGTATTGGCATGTCACTGACCTTGTTTGACTTGGTGGCATTGGGACATTTTCAAGTTTTGGGGGTACATTGTGGTTGGTTGGTTTGGCCTGGCTGGGACGTATTGCTAAAAGCCATGATGAGGGTTTACATGTTTTATTTTTGGGTCATTGGAGTGATGACAAGATTGCTATTAAATGCAATTTAAAAGAGATTTAATGTGGTTATTAGATTAATTGGACAGTAAAATGGGACTGCAATTAGACGGGAGATGATGCAATGGCCTTGGCATGCTTTCAAGTGGCAGTGGGCTAAGTGTTTGGTTGTTTAGTTGAATAACCGAGTATGTGTATGCCAGGTCATGGGTTTATGGTTGCTACCTTAGCATAGTGAAGGTATCAGAGGTTTGTTTTCAGCGTTTGAAGTAACTGGCTATGTGATAGGGTTTTAGGAGAGGATGATTTGTATCCATTTTGGTTTAGACAGGGTGAGATACACCGAATGATGTATGGCCTAATGCCTCAATTGTGGTTACATTGCTGGAAGTTTTGTAGAGAGGGGGAACAGCCTGGTCAGGCTGGTGGGCAGAGAAGAGGGGCAGGCTTGCCCTCTTCTGTTCCCCCTCTGGTGGTGGTTGTTCATTTTAATAAGTTGGGAAGGGAAAGTGAGCGGTTGCACTGCTTGATAAGTAAATAAGCAAGCAGAGGTAAGCAGCTTATTTGGATGGAGGTAATTCAATAAATGGCAACTGAAATGAGTGACACTCTGCTTCATAAGTAAGCGAGTGGAGGCATGGACGCTGCTTACTGATAAGGATGAGCAGGGACGCTGTCCTCTGTTAATGTTACATGGATGTTATTTTCACCTATACCATGTTTTTGGTTGAAATTATGAATTTTGGTGAAATTTATGAATGTTGTCATTCTTCTTTCAGCTTTTCCCAGTTAGGGGGTTGCCACAGTGGAACTCTGGTCCACTAATGATTGGCAGTAGATTTTTACGGTGCCAAGGCGCCAGCTCGACGCCCAACCTTCAACGAAGGCATGCCCATTCTACGCATGTCTTTTGAACACCACTCAACCATGGGGAGGACATGCAGACTCCACACAGAAGGCACTCCAGCCAAGAATCGAAGGGGAGGACCTCTTGCTGTGAGGCAACAACACTACAGCTGCACCACCGCGGTGAAATTTATGAATATTGGCTAACAATCATGTTTATGGAAATTTAATAAAGGTCGTCAAATGTCATTCAGTGTGATGTTTTTATTGAAGGGGACCTGGACAAACATATTTTCTAGATAGTAAAGGATAATCTTGACTGATGAAGTATTTGTACAATAAAAGCTGACCAGACAGTTAGTGATAATTAACATTTTAAGAACAATGCTATTGTAAATGGAGCTACAAAAAAAAAAAGTTAAGAAAGGAACGTTTTTGTAAACAGCTGCAAGGAAAGCAGTTAAGGAAAAATTCCTTGCCTCTGACAGATGTCAGTACAGTAGACTGGCCTGTGTTTTTAACTGGCCTCCTCTTTAACCAGCCATCAAATTTCTGCCATAGTCCTAGCAAAAGACAACAGAGAAGAACAACACTTCCACCTCCTCTGTGCTAAATAATGACAGACATTTGAGTTTGACTTCATATTCATTAGAAAATACATGCTAACATAAATCCTGTTATTCTAACCGATTTATAACCTATAAATATTATTTTGTATGCTTTTTCTGATTAACCAGCCATTCGTTTATCCAGCCTAAGGTCTGGTACCAGCGAGACTGGATAAGAGGGAGTCTGCTGTACTTGCAGCTACTTTGCAGAAATCAAAGACTAACAGGAGAAACTGAGGATGTAAATGCAATTACAAAAGTCATAGTGAACACCAGAATATATGGCTGAATATATTCTACATTCTGCTAATCCAGCTATAACAGTATACACATTTGTGAAACAGAAAAACAATATTTTCTTTATGTACTGACTGCTTTAGCTAAACAGCTATTAAAATGTGAAATGTAACCATCAAATTCTGCAGTACTACAGTCACAAAAATGTAAAGCATACATTTGGAATCCAGATCTTAAAAGCATGTAAGCATATTGATAAAAAGAACATTGTATGTTTATAAATGAATAAAGTGTCATTTAAATGCCACAATTACCAGTCATGATTTTGAAGCTATGGAGAAGGCTGCCAGCCTAGCTAGATAGAATTTTGTAGATAATTATGTCATTTGTAAATATTAATATAAGCCACAGGCTTGTTCTCTTAAATGTGAAAAGACTGTATTGGATTTTGAACTGCAAAAATGTAACAACAGTGCCCTCTGATGTAAGAAAGCTAAGTCAAGCATTTTATGACTGTTTTTGGTCTCAGGTCATGGAGCTGTGGTGTCTGAACCAGCAGATTCTTTATTAGTTTTGAGACTAGAGTTAATTGCTAGATTTTACATATATAATGTCTTTAACTGCTATAGTTTCCTGACCAGGTGCAAGCTTACTAAGAAATGTTAATGTAGAGTTTCTGTTAGCCTGGGAAACCAGAGAATTGTTAAGAATGATGTAATCTAAAATGAGTCAGCAGGATGCATTATCAATTTAAAGTACTTTCTTAGAGACAGAGAGAGAGAGCATTTTGCATTTGTCTTAAGAACATCCAACATCACCAGCACTGCTTTGCTCTATACGCAAGTTTAAGAACTGTGTTTGCTCTTAGATATAGATAAGAAATAGGAAGTCTAGTCTAGCTGTTTTTCTGTATTGATGTCAGAATTATTCTACTGTATTATTTTAAGCATTTGCCTGTGATTTCTGAACTCTTGACTAGCACTGTATAGTAAGAAGTATTGTCTTGTGTTCTTATTATTTATTATTAAATATTTTTAAACCTTTCAACTGTGGTTGTTTTGTGTAGACATAATTTAAGCTCTAGAGTACATTGTATGTATATAGTGATACTGTCCAAGCCACTCCAATAGCTTTAGCCCTGGGTCAGGCTTACTATTTGGATAATAATTTTGCACAGTAATATTTGGACACCCTTTAGTAAGGGCCTTATTAGTAGCTGATATTAGTGGTTGGTGGCAGTGATTTCTACCTTATAGCCTGGCAGAGAAGGGGGCATAGCTAGAGAACCTGTGCCAGCCTTCCCCAGGAGTGTCTTGTGTTTGTATATAACTCATATCTCAAAGTGTGTGTGTGTCAGCTACTTGGGCAGGGACACGAAGCACCATAGCGCTCAACCAATCAGGGACAAATTTCAACAGAATCAGGGACAAATCCAGAAAAAATCAGGGACAATCAGGGACAATTTTAAAATTTGAGTTTCATTAATTTGAGACATTAACAGAATAAGAGAATGTGAATTAATATACATTTCCTGAAGGAACATAAGTCTATAACTTTTAATCATTGTCATTATTTATTAAATATAATTCAGCACATTTCCACCAAAAGGCAATAGTGTTATGAAGGATTAAGAGGGACAGAGCTAAAATTTGAGTTAAAATCAGGGCTGTCCTTGAAAATCAGTGACAGTTGAGTGGTATGTGAAGCACTGGTTGGACAGAGAGGGTGCTGGAAGTTTAACTTGACCACTAGGCTGAGATCTGGACTCTATAGCTGTACCAGTGGGGAGTCTTATTGGGGATCTGGAGAGAAAGGGAGAAACCAGCCCCAGACTGACTGTGATCTATCTGTGCTCTTAAGGGAAGTTGTACTTTACTGTGTGTGTATTTGTTATCCTTCCCAATGTGGACGCCCCTCACTGGTGTTAGTGGTGAAGATTGAGGCTCCTTGATTGCTGGGCCACTGCACAGGCATCACAATGATAATAACAATAATAATAATAACCTCTTCTGCAACATCAAAAGAAAGGTTTGGAGGGACAAATATAGCTTGTAGAGGATACTGCTGCTATGGAACAGATTCCCCATCCACATAAAACAAAGTTTATCCCTGTCCATTTTAAACCGCAACACAGATATATGGATAGAAAACAGAGAATTTACCCCAGGACTGCCCCCTGTACTACTAATAGACAGATGTAGCTCCTGAATGCTTTACCTCATGCATGGGTCCCCACAAATTATCTGTGGTATGATTCCAGTTATTCTCATTAGGGGTAATATGCATAGAATGGATAAGGCCAGTCTATAACAAAATGGGATAGGTTATTTTGAACACAAAAAGGAAAGTAGCTAGGCTTAAAATGGCATGTTAGGCCAGCTAGTCTAGTATGCACCTATGAACCTATGAAACTGTTACATCATATAATAGTGTCAGAAGGATTCTGGCACACTAAAGAACTTTATTATGCAGGACAATTGCTTTCTGTAAATGGAGGATGCATATATTTATTTTTTAATTGCTATAGATTCCTTTATTAAATGGGTTGAAGCAAAATAAACAAAGACCTATACAACAAAGGCAACAAAGGTAATGGCTTTAATGTTGTGGACACATTTTTTTTTCTCACTGGGGATAACTACATACTATAGAATCAGATAATGGACCACAATTCACAAATCAAATAATAAAAAATGTGTAGCCTGCTAATTATTCAGTAAAGATTTAATGTACCTTATAATCCACAATTAATGGCATAGTAAAATGATTCCCCTGCATTTTGTCAAATGTGCAGTGCGTGGCTCAGTTGGATTTGGAAAGGAATGAGAATGTTTGTATGTGTGTCTGGTTGTTAGGGTTAGGATCAGTAATGGCATAGATGTTATATGTTAGTAAGAGACTGTGTGTATTTTAGGATCAAGTTCAGAAATAGGTAAGGGGATAGATGTTATGCGTTTGTGTACAAGTGTGGGCATTCTAGGTTTAGGGTCTGAGATAAGGGGATAGATGTTATGTGCTTGTGTGGCAATTTGATATTTTAACACTAAGTTTGGCGTTAGGTAAAGGGATAGATGCAGTTTTAATAGTGTGTGTTGGCACATGTTTGTGTGTCTGAGTGGGTTGTGTGTATTGGTAGTGTAAGTTTTTTTTTAAGGTAAACTATAGGGTTAGTACTGGGGCAGGGGCAAGTTTAGGGTTTGGATTAGCACATATCACTAAGGGGGTGCAGGGGGCAGAGCTAACCCTAACCCTGCCTATGCCTCCAAAACTAACCCTACACATTACCTTTAAAAAAATTCCATAAAGCCACTAACACTTTTCAGGCAAATTTGAGGGTAGTATTATGGGGCTAGGGTTAGTGTGAAGATCAAGAAAGGAAATGGTTTTCCTTTCTCAATCTTTTACAAGTACAGTATTTACAGTGCTCATTGTTATATATGCTCAAACTTATTAATGATAATATTTTGCATTTGGCATACAGTTCATTTGATCATACATAGTAGAGTCCATAGAACATGTGAATAGGCCAATAAAAGAAACATTAAAAAAATATTTTATAGAGAAAGGGCCCAACTGAGTAGTACATTTACTTGCTATACTAATTGGTATCAGAACAACACCTAGTGCTAAGACAGGGATTTCACCTTATGAACTGATGCCAGACAGAACAATGACATTACAATTGCCTTTTCAAACAATGTGGAACACAGGGGACCTGCAGTAACAGTTGGTCAACATATTGTTTTAAAACTGCCAAGACTACTGATATATCAATTACAAATGTGAAAGAAAGCACAGGGAGAATAAAATTAAAACTGTGCATCCAGTACAGATCAATGTAAGGTAATAAGTTGTGATATTTAAACTAAAAAAAAAATCCTGTCTTCCTTTTTCCCAAGGTAGTTGTGATGAATTAGAAGTCAGATGCTGATATGCCTTTGCAGTCAATAATACTACACAAAATGCCTTATGGCCAGCTTGAGAAAAAGAAAATAAAATCAAAGTAATATCACACCAGACAGAGAGAAAAAAAAAAGTTGCAGTCTCTAAAGTAATGGACGGTGCAGTGGTTAGCATAGCCTTACACCAAAAGGTTCTCCGGTTTGATTCTCGGCCGGGTACCTTATCTGTGGAGTCTGCATGTTCTCCTTCTGTTTGTATGGATGTGCTCTGGTGTCCTCCCACATTACAGAGACATGCATCTGGAGTGTTTCTCCCTGGGCGTCTGCTGAAAATTGGCTTGTTCCAAGTCAAACTTTCCTGGTAAACATATGTTAAATAAATAAAAATATTTACTGTAAATAAAGTAACTATAAATAAATGTATAGTTATATGTGTATTGACATTAATATTAGATAGTCTAGCAGCAAATATACCTGAAAGAAATAATTATAGAAAGAAATGATATGAACAGTGTACTGATCAATGTCAACAAGGAAATGCAATGCAATGTCATGCAACCGTTTTTAGTGTGTGTTTTCCTAATATGATACTTACTTTTTTATATGTCTCCTTTTGCACAGGTACATAAAAAATAGTTGCTGCTAGTTATAATATAGATTGGCATAAATGTCTCAGATGAATGCTATATACATTACATAGTGCACACACTTTTATTTTCTCTCATATTTGTTTTTTATTCGAGTTAGCATCACAGTATAGTACTGATTGTCAAAATCTTATTATAACCATAACAGCACATTCATATAAGTTTAGTAGAAAGAAAATATGGTACATCACTGAGAAAACTGGCAGCATCCCTATAAAAGCTAAATAAGATATGCGAATCACAACTAAACTAAAAGTTTTAATCAATAGATGATAAAAATATAAGTACTTTCACTCTCAAGGGTGCTTCATAAGACAGTAAATCCATTATATACATCAAAAGATCATACAATCACAATTAATGACACAAGTTATGTTGTTGCAATATACAATTTAAAGAAAGCATCATTTAAGCCAGGCAAAGTTATTGTGGGATTTAATAAAGCCTACATGATAATTCTGATCATGTACGAGCCCCAGCATGATGAGCAAATGACCACGAAAAGTTTTAGATCAATGAACTCCTACATAGCAGCTCACACTCACGTGCAAACATGGAAACTTCCATGGCATGTAAATTATGGCATAAGTAGCTGAATTGTATGCTAATAAAGGAAATCAACACGGTGGAGCAATTCAACGAGCTATAAAGTAACCATGTAGACTGTATGCTCATGTTGGCCATGTATTTGAAAATTTTCAGAATACAGCCATGCAAAGGAGTCTACATGAAAACAAGAGCAAGTAAATGTCCACACATTTGTACAGAACAGACCCTAACATGTAACCCTACACATATAATCACATTCTCAGGCATGTCGGATGCTAGGAAATTCTATTAACAATAACAGCAATTCCTTATTAAGTGCCATGGCATAAATGGGGCTATGAAACCCCACCCCCAAATGAAAAATGTACTCATAACTAATGTAGATAGCTAAAAGTGTAAACCCCATGTAATACAGAATCCAAAACCTGCATTCCTCTGTGAGGATATATACTTGAGTAATACCCTCCCTTGACTGTACAGTTACCAACCATGTAGATTCAGGGCTGTCAACATGGTGCTGAATTCCAAAAACTTCTAACCATGTAGGGATGTTCACTTTGTGTAGGCACTTACACAGTGTTTGTGTTGAATGCATGGCAACAGTGAATGATGACATCAGGGGGGTGTCAGGTTACACTTACAGAGGTACACATATATGAAGTATAGAAGTGCATGTAAGCAGTGCACAATTCACAAGTTCTGTGTTATCTTCTTTATTGTTTGTTAAAATGTATTGTATATATCTGCATTAAGTTAAAATTTATTTTTTAATTTTCATCCTAGTGCATCCATGGGAAATGGAGCAATGAATATCAGGTTTCTTGGTGCTTGTCATATTACTATCCCTCTGGCAGTTTGTGTATGTGTAGGGCTAGAATATAAAAGGTTCTGGGTTATACTATAGGGTCTGCAACCTTCCCTCTACTTTTTGAGCTGCATCTTTGCGCAATATCACAGGCATGGACAAATGTAATAAAAGTTCATATATTCAACAACCATCTAGCCTACATTCTGTTTTAAATTCTAGGTCTGAAATAAAATTGTTTCAACTGCTGCATTTGCAAGGTAAGTCCTGAATCTAGAATGCATTCTGTAATAATATTGTGGAATATCCTTGTATATTTTAACTTGGTGCAGTAATGAAGTAAATAGAAGTAGATTTCAATAAAAAGTACCTTAACATGTGACAGCAGACACTTATTTTACTTATATGTGTCCCAGTAATGGATACATTCAGTTAATGCTCCTGCATTTGAATGGACTATAGCATTTGTGCATCACTTACCAACATGCAATTTGATAACCATCATGCAAATCCACTGCTCACTTTGCTATGAAACAGTATATATCATGCTTTCTTATTGGTGTTTATTGTAAATTTCCTTTGTAAGACATACAACTACACGTGGAAACATTGCAAATTCAGGGCATATTCTAAGTATACATCATACACATATATCAACCACACTACAAAGTTTAATAACTGTGTTCTATAGCCTGTGTACTTAGATAAGGAGGAGCAGAGTAGATGTGCTATCTTACAGTTACTTTATTTGCACAAGCAGTATGTCCTGCTAATGTCTCATGCTAGGTTAAGATCCATAGAATGAGTGAATATTGTCCCATATGACTTGTGGATGTGCAGCATTTCCATTAAGGTAGGATCTGAGACTGTTCTGTAGGCCAGACACAAATTGCCTCTCAGCAGCCTATAAGATACAGAGTTCAATGACATTGCCTTCAATCTGTCCATGGAGGTCATGTGTTGCAGGCCCTGAATTGTCTTGGTAACATCCTTAGCTCTGGATGTGATGCCACCACTGTGGATCCATGATGATCAGAATTCAGCTTTGCCAAAAAGGTGATAATGCATTATTTTGCATTTATTTTGACTCCATGGCTTTATCCTTGTTGTTCACCAGTGGTAACTGGTCTGCTGCTAGAGGTGAAATCCTCAACATTGACTGTATGTGTTCTGTCAGTGATCCAGTTGTTGGCTACCCATCTATTGATACATGGGTTAATTCCCAGCTGTGTGAGTTTCTCAATGATGTCTGAGTAGGAAATTGTGTCAAAGGTCCATGATTATTCTTTTCATGGCGTCCCCAGGGTCAGTTTACAGACCCCTTTTGTGCAAGGGAATTAATGTTGCTGTGTTCCACTCTGCTGGGACAAAGCAAGTTACACTGTGGTTGGAGAGAGTGCCAACTGATTCAGCTAGGTTCTGTTTCAGACCATTAAGTAAGCAGCCTGAGATGTTATCCGGTCCCATAGAGGCTGTGTTTTTGGCCATGTAGAGTGTGGTTATGACCTGCTCTTTGGAGATACTAGGTAGAAGACTTGTGACAGCTATGCTTTGAGGTATGTCTGGTGGGGATGGGAGTGATGTTTGCCCCAAATCTATCTGCTTGCAGGTTGGTGATGTCCTCAGGGTCAGTATGTGTGATACCATCCACTACTAGTTTGGCACAAATCTGGCCCTTCCCTTTTAGATTTCTGACTTAGCTAAAGAATGCCTCCTGATTATCTTTAGCTAGGGATGTTAGTTTAGCTTTGTACTAGGCTTTAGAGGACTTTACAAGATAGCTAATTTGCTTGTTAAAGCTGTGGAGGGTGTCCTTCCATTGGTGAGTCAGTTCCAAATTCTTCTTAGACACTAATTTCTTCCACTTGTTTTATAACCTGTTTATGCTTGATGCCCACCAGGGTGTCTTGTTTTTCTGTGAGGACCTTGTGTTGATCTGTTTGGGTTCAGCCGACCCTATACATTTGTATAGGTGCTTATACAGGCCACTTGTGTACATCTTTGTATAGCAGTCATTGTTGACAGTGATAGCAGTGGGTTTGTAACTATTTATGGCTTCATTTAGGAGGCTGTTGTTTCCATTGGAGCAATATTTCATCCTTTCTGCTCCTGAGGGGGAGTCAGATATGATTATTAATTTGAAAGAGACTGAATTATGATGTGACCCTGACAAGGGAGGGCAACACACAGGGATTAGTGCAGAGACCTGCTATATTGGTGAGTACTAAGTCTAGGACATTTGAGTGCCTTGTGGGGGTGTAGACTGTCTGTTATAGAGCATATGTATTAACAAAGCCCAGGACCTTAGGGTCAGTGTGTTTATGCTCATATATGACTCCCAATTGATGAAAGGGTAGCTGAAATCACACATGACCAAGGTGTTTGGCTGTATAGTGAGCGACCCAAATAGGTCCATTTAGGCAGAGTGGTTCTGGTGATTCATGGTTGGGGATCTATAACTAACAATGATATGGAAGGGGGTTGGACCTGGAGTAGTGCTATGGAGTCATACTGTTTAACCAGTCTTGAGATGTTTTTGTCTTTAATGAAGATGTATACACTTCTGCCTTTGGCTCTTTCATGCTCATTTTGATGCCTGAACTTGTGGAAGACATTGCAGCCTTGCATGGCCAGGGAGTTCTCTGTGGCCTTGAACTATGTCTCTGTGACTGTACAGAAAAGGACATCTTCCAAGGTCAGGAGTGCTTCCAGTGAATACAGTTTCTGATTGATTATCCTTGCATTACACAGTATAACCTTTAGTTTGTCTCTAGCGGATTTCTTTACATAGGGGATTTAGTTGTTCTGATATTGCCTAAAAAGGCTACTATGGGGGAGGCAAGTACCTTTGCCAGTAACTGAAAGCCAAGAGGTGACAGGTGAAGTCCATCTGTGGCAAAGCAATGTGGTCTGTTGACCATATCTTTCCAGGCTGACAGTCCCCTGGATTGACAACAGAAGCTAAGCCAATTGTTGAAGCAATCATGTTTTGTTTATATTGAGGCATCATCCTAGGTGAAGGTGGAATGCTGCTTAGGGCTAAGGACATACCTGCCTCGGAGAGATAATCTGAGAGCTCAGTCATGTCTCTCTTCATATAGTACAGTGTGGTACATTTCCAGTCATTCACTGCAACATGGACTATGACAGAGTCATAATGATATTTGTTGTTGAAAGACTTGAGTGAGTGTGTGATCTGATGGACCCTGGCACCTGACAGGCAGCTGACCATGATCTTCTTCTTGTCCATCTTGGTGAGGAGGCATATGTGAGTCTCACTATGGAGTCACTAATGACCAAGACATTTATTTAGAGGTGTTTTGCCTTAGGGGCTTATTGGTTGAGGCACTGTTGTGTGTATTCTAATGCTTAGTGGATTCTGTTGGGTCTGCAGTGTGTGCAGTAGGTTTCTGCTCAGAAGGTCTCTGAACTTTAGGTAGGTTTCTAGCGAGTACCTCCACGTATGTGGGTTTATGTGTTGTGAGCTTGTTATGCACAAGTGGTGAAGTGTGTTTGCTGACAACATGTTTGATATCTGGTTTGTTATTATGTGGCAGAGAATTGATTCCAAATTCATAGTATAGAAACAGCTCTCACATGTTGTATTAGCTTGTTTTAGGAGTAATTGGTTGTCATTATACATGAGACAATTGCTACATTGACTCAGGGTGCGCATATCAATCAGGCTGGATTGAGAAATGGTGGGAAATGACAGTCAATTTTGGAAGGTCTATACTATAGTAACTAGTGGGGAGTGGGCTAGATGGACCAGGTTTTGCTGTAAGACTAACAAAAAATGTCTATTCTATGGAGTGCTAGGTGTAGAAAAATGTATCAGTGTTTCACAATGCACAACTGAATTACTTGCAGGGCAGCAGTGCAAGCTCTGAGCAGCTCGGGTAACTGAGTGCAAACCTGGACAAACATGACACTGGTATACAAGAGAAGCTAAATATTTTAAAAAAGTAAAAAAAGAGAAAGGCCAAGACTGAGCCTTATTCCAGCAATCCCCAACTCAGATGGGTCCTTGGCTGCATACTTCTGCCAGGTGTAGGGGAGATTTCTTAATGTAAGAGGGCTGGTTTTGGTGTTCAAATAATACCAAACAGTCTAGATTCAGTAAGTCTGCATTGAGCCTGTGCTATAAAATACTAGAAGTACTAGAAGTTCAAAGTGCAGACAATATCAATCATAACACCAGAAAAAAATAGTTTAAATAATGCAGCAATTCAGTAGCATACTCCAACAAGAATGTTGACAACAAACCCTCCCAGTGTGAAATAAGTGGTCTGGAACCCAAGTGTTTAAACCAGAACTTAGATGCTTTCAGAATAACAGACACAATAAGCCTTCGACCCACAATTCTCAGCTTAGAGGGGTACAGGCTATCCTCTCTTGCCACAAGAGTCTACATCACAAGCCATCCTTATGTAAAATAACTGGTTTGGAGGCCAAGTGCTTAAACGGTAATAAAGACACTTAAAACAACAGGCACAATAAGCATTCAACCAGCAATTCCCAACTCAGAAGGGCAGAGGCTACCGTCTCCTCCCACAAGGCTGTAGACTACAAACCTTCTTAATATAAGACAACTAATCTGAAACCCAAGTGCTTAAACCAAAAGTAATAGGCTTAGTACAACAGTAACAATTTAATGTGATGCCAGGCAGATGACAGTGACATGTCTTTTAATCTACCCACATACAGCATGTCATGATTAGTAGGACCTGTGTTATCTTGATGAGAAAGCCCTGCGGTCTGTCCTGCTGCTGCATGTGTCTGGTGAGGTTCATGCAAAATAGAGCATTACACTATATTACTCCTCTGATGAGTTTGACTACAGTGCTGTCATCCAATCCTGAGATCTGAATGTAATAGCGTGTCTTATGATGTGCACCATACATATGTACTGGAAAGTATTAAACAGAAAGGTTATAAAGTAATAACACACATTGCAGTTCCTGACTTCAAAACCCTTACAAGAGAATATAATAGAAAGTACTGTCTTGATGATGTTATCCACTGTATCATTTGCCAAAGCAAATATAACTGAGAGGACAATTATCAGTTCAACAACACAAATGCAGATATAATAGACATTACTACAGCTATGCACCCTGTGCATCAGACACAAAGCTTTTGTATCCCTAAATCCAAAAGATAAAAAACAGGTATGTGGCACAGTTAGCATCACTTGTGTAGGGTGCTGGGGTAGGATGTCTAGACTGACACAAAAGGTCAGTGAGTGTGTTTGTGACAGGAAAGTGAAGCAGGCAGGCTGTGTGTGCATGTCTGTAGGGGTCCGCCATGTGAAAGTGGCATGTGACAGTCTGAATGAACACAGACAAGCTCAGTGCTAGCTGTACATCTTAGTACATTGGACAGGTGTGAGCTGTGCATGGTAGAGGTGGCAGTTCATCCCTGTTTCCCCTGACTCTGCCAGGAGTTGAACTGGCACCTCCACACCCAAAGTCAGATGCAGTGCTGCTACCTTAGCATGACTGATGCCTGATGGACATGTTCCCTTCATGGGAATACCGAAGACCATGACCCCATGGCCTGCCACATCTGGGTGTGGACAGCACACTCACCGATGGACCAGTGGAAGTACTGCCACTACGGGAGCATGATCGGGCCCAGCTAGATTGGCTATCAGCAGATATTGTGGGTGACCTATGCCTGTAAGGATGCCATTCTCCTCCCAGCAGATGTTCCATCACAGACACTGCTCATTCCATGACAGACACTCCTCAGTCCCTCACAGACACCCTTTGTTCCAACATGTCATTCATCCAATCCAGTGAATTAGTGACACTGTGGAGGCAGTCACACGTGTCAGACTGTGCAACATCCACATCCTTGAACATTTGTCTGGAGTGCCTTTCCGAATCTGCCTGTGCCTCTATGACAGCTCTAAACATATGCTGATTGAGATGGGAAGAGACACCTTCACCAGGTAGAGGAGCCCCCTCCGAGCACCCCTATTAACCCTTATGTATGACACATCGGCAACACTTTGGCTATGGCCAGAATTAACAAGCACTGAAGCCTTAGTAGCCACTCTCTCCTAGTCAATGTCCTCACCTTCCACCTGTCTTATATCTGAAATTTTGCAATACTGTGGACAATCTCCATTTTCTGTTTTAATTTCTTCTTTTTTTATTTTTTTCTTTATTTTTTTGGGCAGCATTTGTGCAATGTTACTTGGTATACACATGCTTACCTGTAATCACCTGGTTTGCATTAAGCTCAGCAGCACACAAACTATTGGAATGGACCTCCCAGGTTGTAGAGAGGACCCAGACAGTCACACATATAAACTGGATGAATTCAATTAATAACATTGTGCATCATGCAAACATAGTAAGCAGCATTGTACTATGATTAACAGCAAGAACCTTACAATAACTAGTATGATAGCAAATATCATCTCACTAATCCCATGGCAGCAGGTGTTAAGTGTAGGTGTGGAGTGCAGATGGTCCAGTGTTCTAGTACAGGGTATGCAAATTTTGTTTTACTGTTGTGAGATTGCAGATTATAACAATGAAGTGCAACATACACAGTTGTTTTCTCAACCTTCTTGTGGTAATAGCTGTAAGTGTAAGAAAACCATATATATATATATATATATATATATATATATATATATATATATATATATAGTACATCTGACTAGCGCATTTACACCTGGTAGCACCCCCTCTGTTGCTCCTGCACTACCTGGCCACTCAAGTAGTTCTGCCCTGGAGAATAGACCTGTGGCTCCCTCCAGGAGCAATGGCAGAGGGGGTGAGTTTATCACCCATGCTGATCTGCCAGGGATGGTACATAAGATTTGTGTGCTGCATTGTTGGTGCATGCCTACACCGGATGGAGTGTCTGCTTTCCATCCTCATGCAGAACACCTGTGGGAGGCGCACATGTTGGGCAGTGCAGCCAGTGGCATAGTGAGGTGACAGTGATGACAATCCACTGGGTGCAGACTAGATTCTCACTGTCAACCATCTCAACATATATGGGACCTGGATTTACCATCCTGTCCCCATCCATGGTGTTCACCCACCTCATGTGTCCTTCACCGTCACCGTCTTTTGTCTCGTTTGTCTTGCCTGTCTGCAATTCTTCCTCACCTGCCCGACTTACCTCACCCAGACATTCCTACAGCCCTTCTTCAACATTCCTCTCTCTCTCTCAAAAAAGGCACCTGTTCCACACACACACACACAAAAAATCATTGCATATATAGCTCTCCATTTCACGTGTCTTCATGACACACGAGTCTTTCCAATTCTCTATACAACAAATTGTGTTCTGGTCACCCCTCTCTCTGGAGGTGACAGTCCAAATTCTGCAAAAGTTAACCATATATGTTCATGTTTTAATCCAGAAGAGATGGATTATTTATTTTTTTATTGGCATTTGTTGACCGGTAAAGTCCACTGGGCAAAAAAATCAATTTTCAGTGGAGGCCTGAGGAGAAAAGTCCCATAGTTAAACAAACAACAAAAAGCAAAAATATTATACAGTTAAGAATACAAACCAGGGAAAAAAGTTCCACGGTTAAAATAAACCAGTATCACAGAAAAACATAATTGCAAACATATGTCATACAAATTAATATACAAGCATCATATCACAGGAAAACTATGTCATAGAAAACAGGCACATAGTAATGGACAAATAATAAAGTATTTCTAGTCAAAGGAGTAGATTAAAAATCAGAGGTGTTAGAAAGACAGGATTCTTTTTAAAATAAGTTAAGGGATTAAGGGGGCTTACATTGTATTTCACATGTACAGCTTGGATTTTGTAAAAAGTAGTTTTTTAGTGCAGCTTTAAAGGGCTTCAGGGAGTCTAGTTGGATAATGGAAGAGGGGAGTGTATTCCATAGTTTGGTTATGATGTAGGAATACAGGCATTGTCCTGCTCTCTTGTTGGGTTTAGCTACACTTAGAAGGGTTTTCTCTGAATAGCAGAGGGATCGAGTAGGGGTGCAAGTGTGCAAGCTGGATTGGAGAGCTGGGCAGCTATCAGGTTGGAAAATTAATTTATGGGCAGTAGTTAGTTGATTAACCTGGTGAAATTCTAACCAGGATAGGTTCGAGAAAGCATTGCAGTGGTGTGAGTGGTTAGACAAGTTAAATGCAAATTTTGCTATCTTATAGTAGCATTATTGTAGCTTACTACTGAGGGATGTATGGAGGTTGGTAAAAATGGGGCTCCCGTATGTAAGGAATGGAATAAGCAGAGTGTTAGCTAATTTGATCCTAGTTTGTTTATCAAGGTAAAGTTTCTGTTGGTATAATTTGCCCAGTCTGAAGTGGGTTTTCTTTACTGTGTTGAGAATGTGTTGTTCAAAGGAGAGTTTATTGTCAATAGTAATTCTTAGATTTTTTTTTTCGAATTGTACATGTGTGATTTCAGTTTTGTTATGGGAAATAATTTTGAATTTTGTAGTTGGAGGTTTTGATGAGAATAATAACAGTTTAGTTTTTTGGGGGTTAAGCATTAGTTGAGAGTCATTCAGCCAAGTTTCTATAGAGGAGAAGGCATCTTGGGTGATTTTATGGAGGTTAGAGAAATTATTGGAGGATGAGATGATAGTTAAATCATCTGCATATTGAATTAGTATGCTTTGATGGGAGGCTTTATTTACATCATTAATGAATATATTGAAGAGTAGTGGTCCTAAAATGGATCCTTGTAGGACACCTGTGTTGTTTGCTAGGTAATCAGATTGTTAGCTATGGTTCTTTCCTACATCCTTCCTGCACATTCCTGCCTTGCTTTCACTTTGTTCCCCCCAGCTTGTTTCCTGATTCACTACTTTCCTGTCTTCACCATTTCTTTTCTTTAAAGAATTATTGTGTGATGGTGTGCACCTCCAATGCAAAAATACAGTTAATGCCAGCAATATAATTATACATATATATATATATATATATATATATATATATATATGTATATATATATATATATATATATATATATATATGTGTGTGTGTGTATCATACATGCTTGTAAAATTATCACTTCTACCCAAATTCAAACCCAGTACCATCTGCCTCCAGCAACAATGGATTAATACTTGCCACAGAGTCAGTTAATTAGCAGATGTATTTCATATATTCAATAGTAGGTGACATAGTTTAGGAAAGATTTCCCCTTGTACTCCCCCATGCTTGCTCCCCATACCACTAATGTCATATCTTGTTCATTAAATTTGTATGAAGCAGCATTGAGTGATCTCCTGTAATGTTTTCTAAAGCATTATTGCACGATACTCATTTAGTTTTATACATCTGTGGTGCATGATGTTGCAAGATGCTGCTAATTGTGCAGAATCGATAAGCAATGCTACTACCAAAATACTTTAATGTATTACCTATAGCTAAACCTTTTGCCCCAAAAATGATCTTATAGCACCACCTGTTAATGCACTGATGTATGTATTTGTGTGTTCATATGGTACTTAGTTAAACTCCACATGTATGTAACAGTTTCAAATAATTTTACATGTAAATCCAAATTCTGAAGTGTGATAGTTGCTATGGAACATCTAAAATATGACTAGATGATATTGGTTTCCAATCTAACTATATAATATATAGAAATGTTTTTTAGCCACGCATTACTTTGTGATGCGCACAATCATTCAATTATGCATTAAAGAAAAGAAATGGGAAAGACAGAAAAGTGGTGAAATGGGAAGCAAGCTGGGGACGAGTAAAATGAAAACAAGGCAGGAATATGCAGGAAGGATGTAGGAAGGATCCATAGCTATCCATTTCTTCAGGAATAAAACTTGAAGATATATGTACAAATTTTGCTGAATTTGGACTGTCATCTCCAGAGAGAGGGGCGACAACACAATCTGTTGCATAAGGAATTGGACCAAATCATGTATGTCATGAAGACAGGTTTGAACTAGAGTGCTCTGTAGGGACAATATCATTTTTTTTTTTTTTTTGTGGGACAGATGCCCATTTTTTTTTTTGAGAGAGAGAGGAATGTTAGGGAAGAGCTGTAGGAATGTCTGGGTGCAGTAAGTTAGGGAAGTGAAGAAGCAATTGCAGACAGACAAGACAGACAACAGAAGAGACAGGGATAGTGTTGGACACATGAGGTGGGTGAACGCCATGGTTGGGGTGAGAGTGGGGACATCACGACCCATGGACATCAAGCTGGGTGAAAGTGAGACTCGAGTCCTCACCTAGTGGATTGTCATCACTGTCACCTCATTGCACTGATGGCTTCAGTGTCTAACATCTCCTTGTGTTATTTAATACAGGAATGGAGAGCACTGTCTCCATCTGGTGTAGATATGCACCAACAGTGCAGTGCACAATCCTACGCACCATCCCTGGCAGTTCGTAACAGGTGATAAAATTGTGAAGATGTGAGTTGATGCTATCTGTGTCAGGGGGAGTGGGGCAGTGCATGGGTGGCATGTGCCAGCATAGCTGGCTGACGTTTTGTAAATAGCTTTGTAAATAATTTATTGTCATTTGACTGTCACACTGACTTGCACAGATGCTTGTATTAAAAATGTATCAACAGTGTTATTATACCTGATTAAATGTTTCTGTTATTATACCTGGTTAAAAGTTTATGTTTAAACAAAGATGCAAGCAGGCCATCACTGCACAAGAAGAGGATACCCAGCACTGCACATGGATATAAGGGAACCCACGATGGGAATCCTAAGCTACCTCAACAGAGTCCACCAGTAACAGGGGAAGCCGCTAGTTCAGGTACACAGCCAGGATTAGGGGATAGATGTTTTAAATATAACCAGAGGGGCCATGTAACATACAAATGTCCACTGAAGCAAGGCGGGAAACAAAAGGTGAGGGCACCAGCAAGTGGGAATAACAGCGTGCCAAGTAGTAAGTTGTTTGGAGATAACAGGGGTACCAAACTATCACTTGAGTTTGTATCCTATCTTGGTGGGTGAAAACAGGCCACTGCTATGAGATACACAACCTCTGACATAACTATTGTGAAGCCTGCAGTGGGTAAAGAGGAGCAGTACTTGCTTGGGTAGTTCACTCCAATCAGAGCTTTAGGAGGGATGAAATTCCAAGTGCCTCTGGCCAGGGTTCACCTTGACTAGGAGGTGGAAAAGGAAGCAAGCAGGTAGCTGTGTCTGAGAATATTACTGCAGAGGTCTTGATAGGGAATTATTTTGCTAATACAGTACCTTATGTGCATATGGTTGCACACAGTCAGGCTTGGAGACAGACATGTAGGTCTGGTAGGCTGGGGGAGACCCATACAGACCCCACACCTGAAGCTGGGGATGGTGATGTGACTATTTCAGGGAGGGATCTACCCTATAACAGTGAGCTACTGGTAGGTACTGATGTTCCTGTGGACAGAGTGACTGCAAGGACAGAGGTGAGTAGTACCTAGGCTGACAGTGAGGCATTACTATCAGAAGATACTAGGCTTTCTGTGAAAGGGAAGCTGGGAGGGATCACACAAGTAGATCTGAGACAGGCTCAGCTTTTGGATCCTACTTTACAAGGTTTGAGAGAGGTAGTGAGACATCTGATGCTCAAGGAAAAAGAGAGTCTGTATACTGGAACAAAGGGCTACTGTACAGAGAATGGACCCCAGAGGGAGGGCTAGAGGTTGAGGTAATACAGCTGTTGGTAGTTCCAAGCACCTACCATCTAGTACTTTTAGCCATAACCCTTGACATTCCTTTTACAGGTCATATGGGCATAAAGCATATGAAGAGATGTATTATGCAGAACTTTTATTGGCCTGGGATTGCAAGGGATGTAACAGGTTACCACAGGACTTATGAACAGAGCCAAAAGTTAGGCAAAGCATAGGAAAAGGTCAAAGCTCTACTGATGCCTTTGCCTGTGATTAAAGAGCTATTTCAGAGGGTAGCTATGGATACTGTAGAGCTTTTGAGTACCCCAAGTTCATAGGGTGGTAGTAGATTATATTACTAGCTACCCTGAGGTGGTGGCTCTATACTCCATCGAGGCAGAGAAGTTGGCAAATGCTTTGTTAGAGATTTTCAGCAGGGTAGGCTTCCTGAAAGAAATACTGACTGACGGAGATGTCAATATAATTTCAGACCTGCTGGCTTATCTGTAGAAGCAATGTAAGGTGAAGGACCTAAAGACCAACTCCTACCATCCTCAGACTAATGGTCTTTTGAAGAGCTTAAACTCAACTCTAAAGATCATGCTACAGGCATTTGAAGACCGGTTTAGGAGAAAGTGGGATATGTATTTGCTCCATCTACTGTTTTCATACAGAGACCTTCCCGAGGAATCCACAGATTTTTCACCATTTGAGTTGCTGTATAGGCATAGGGTAAAGGGTCCTTTAGATTTGATTTGTGATGAGTGGGAGGGTGATTGTGAATCCCAGAAAGAGTCTGTTGTGGCATATGTCCTAAACCTCAGGACAAGGCTTAGGGAGCTCATAGGCTTGGCCCAGAAGAATCAGGGAGAAGCCCAACAGCAGAAGAAGGTCTGGTATGATAAGAATGCTCAAGCCCAAGAGTATGTTGTGGGACAGCAGGTTATGGTGCTCATTCCTATCAGACACAGTAAGCTGCTTCCAGCTTGGGAGGGACCCTTTGAGGTGGTAAGGCAGGTCAGTAATGTTAATTACATGGTAAACCTGCTAGGCAGGAGGCAGGGGCACAAATTGTACTATGTTAACACATTGAAACCTCTGAATGTCAGGAAGGTCATGGGCAGACTACAAAAGGTAGGGTTGACTACTAAGCCCACTAAGTGTCAGGTAGGTATGGCAGAGGTCTTCTACCTGGGACATAGAGTGGGGCATAGTAAGATTAGGCCAGAACCTCTCAAAGTGCAAGTTATTCAGGCGTGGTCTGCCCCTCTTACCAAAAAGCAGGTGAGAGCATTTTGGGGCACAGCAGGGTACTATAGGTTCATATGGAGTTTAATCCTTCATGATCAGTCTTGGTTTATTTGGGATTGCCTGATCATGCAGTCCTGGAGGTGTTCATAGAAGTGTTTGTGACAATGAGATCTAGTATATTTTCTCATTGAATTTATATGAACTCAGGAACCCATGGGGCTAGAAAGTTGGGGCTTGAGTAATGTTCCCAGTCTATATTCGGTTTGGACATACATTTATACCCTGTCTTCAGGGAGGAAGGTGTGGGGTTCCCTGAGTTTGAGAGGAGTGGCCTGTAGCATGCTACAATTTGTAGAGAGTTTTTTTTGCCTATGTAGTTGCACCTGGATGGTACCTGGGGGTGGGTGGTATCCTGAATATGGGATACACCCCCTCCTTTTGTGTGTGGTCCGGTTTTTTTGGGGCGGGCATGATATGAGGTAAAACTAATAGTGGGGGTATTTTGATTTAGACTTCTGGCATTGAACAGCATTACCCTCAGTTTCTTCCCATTTAGGCAGACAGAGACTGCATCCCTGTTGAATGACACCAGACATTAAGCCAATTGTTAAAGCTGATCATCTTGTCTCTATATTGTGGCATCATTCTTGGTGAAGGAAGGATACTGCTCAGGGTTAGGGTCATACCTGCCTGGGCTACACACCAGCATGGACAATGACTGTCTCCTTGTTCAGCCTGGTGAGTGAAACAGTGTGTGTGACTGACTAGAGGTCACCTATGACAAGTATGTTTGATGTTGTATTTGGCCTTAAGGGCTGTGACTGCTTTGCACACTGCTTTTGTCTTGAGGTAGCAGTTGTTTGGGTGTCTGCTTTGGAGGCCTCTGCTGTTTAGGGGCAGAGAAAGCTCTTTCCCAATTATAGTACAATAGCTACTCCTCTCACAGACCTGACAAGGAAAAAAAGGCCAAATAAGGTAGTGTGAACCCCATCCTGCAAGCAGGCATTCCAAAAGATCAAAGGGACTTTGGGAGGACCCCCTGTGTTAGCCAGTCCAGATTAGAGCAATGCCAATGCAGATGGACTCTCAAGACAGGGTATAAGTTAATGTGTTCCAGACAAGCCCATTTCTCTCAAGGAATGTTTTGCAGGGTCACTTGAAAAACTAGCTTGAGTCTTCAAAGGGGGAGAGATTTGACAATGTGAGGTGTTACCATCTGTGCCAGAGAGAGTGGGGCAGTGCATGTGTGGCATGTGCCAGCATAGTTGGCTATAGTTTTCTAAATAGTTTTGTAAATAATTTTCTGTCATTTGACTGTCACACTGACTTGTACAGATGCTTATATTAAAATGGATCAGCAGTGTTATTATAACTGATTAAATAAAATATAAAACATAGATAAAATAGCAGAATTAACCACAGCATGAGGAACCATAAAACAAAAACTTAAAAAAATCTGAACAGCTTGTTTTGTTTTCTTTGGAACCTGATATAAAATCTATGACAGTTATCACAGTCATTTCAGTTGTAGTCAGTTAGAAGTTGGAAGATCATCACTTTGCCTAGTGGAAGTAAGCTTCTCAGCATCTCATCTTGCCTTGCTGAATTAATTAAGTTAGCTAGGGAGCAGTTCTTCTTTAGACAGTCAGGAATTATAGTGAGATTAGCTAAGTATTGTTTATCAGCATCTTCTTGCATCTGTCCACCTGTGTTATTTTTATTTCTCCTGTGATTGAAACTCTGATGTTTACTGCACTTAAATATTTAATATTCTCATGTTTTCTATTATTATTTATTATTAAATATTTTATTTTTTTTTTATTATGGCTGGTCTTTTAGAGATTACTTTTAATCTCTTGAGAGTAGTTGTGCTTATTCTAGTAACACCTTGCCACTCTGAAAAGCCTTGCTGCTTGGGTTATACTTTAACATTTATGTTAATATTGATTTTTCTTAGTATAATTGGATACACTTGTAAGAGCCTGACAGTGACTGGCTGGTAGCAGCATTGCTAACTTATTGTCTGGGCATAAGGGGGCACAACTAGTAAATCTATGCCAGCCTTTCCCAGGAGTGTGTGTGTGCGTGCGCATGTGTGCGAGTGTGTGTGTGTGTGTGTGTGTGTGTGTGTGTGTGTGTGTGTGTGTGTGTGTGTGTGTGGTGTGTGTGTGAAAATCAAATACCCAGGTGTGGGTGTTTCACTCACTTGGACCTGCTCTTGGGGGGAATTGTACTTGATGCACAGAGCTGCATTTGAAAATCCCTGTTTTAGTGATCGTCTCTCACTGGTGTCAGTGATGAGGATTGAGTTTCCTTGATTACTGGCTCCTGGGTAAAGAGAGATGGTGAGAAAGGCCACCACCTTTGCCACTGCTGCCAGATGGAGCCACAAGCCTATCCTCCAGGGCAGAACTACCTGAGGGGCTGGGTTGTTCAGGGGTGGCAGAAGGGGTACTACAAGGTTCTACAGCAGATATGCTGGCAGTGGTGCTGTAGCTGGTGGAGTGGGGGCAGATAGATCCCATGGGACAGTCCTTTCCTACTGTGCTGTGGGAAAAAACAAAAAATTAAAAATAAAAAAAGAGAGAAAATGGTAACTTCATATATGACATGCAAAGCACTGATACAAGTATTTGATTGTATTCTTACCATAGGCGCCTGAAGCTGTTGAAGATTGGGGGGGATGAGAGGGGCACTTAGTGATCTAAAAAGGGCAATTTCTTATAACTATTTACTACCACAACATATATTCACTTGGAGGACATTTTAAGCTTATCCAATTCCCTTATGGTGCTTGAATTGACATTTTCTGATTGGTCTTACGTATCCTATGGCTGAAAATTGTATATTAGCTCTAGTGAGAATAACTGTGATCATACCATAATTTGAGGGGACGCATGTAAGAGATGCATCATTTAGGAACTGCCTCTATCCATTAGTGGCATGAGGGGCAATCCTGGAGTACATTGTCTATTACCCCCCTTAGATCCAAGTTGCACTTGAATATGGAGGGATATGTTTTGTTTTATTTTTATGGCTAGTCTGTTCTGGAACAGTGGTAGGCTCTATGATATATATCCATCTCTCCACAACATTCAGTTTAGATACCTGGACTGAGTATTTCTGATGCCATTTGACTTACCGATGTTCAGTAGGTCCATCTGTGTTAGGTCGGATGATGCCTTGTATGCCAGACACGTCCCCTCTAAGCACTCTGTAGGATACTGAGTATAGTAATAAATATTTGAGGTGGTCCATGCAAGACCTACTGTTTAGAACTTGTATCCTTTTAGTAAGGTATCTCTGAAGGTATTCCAACTGTTGCATGTGGCTGGACAGATACATGCCAAAGTGAGCATTATACAAAATGATTTACCTAATGAGAGCTTTGTAAAGGGGGACAACAACATCTCTAGATCTAGTCACAATTAATTTATTTATAAGCTGTGCAGTACAGAAAGACTTTATGACTCTGGGCACATATTGGTCAAAAATTAGGTCACTGTACACACAAGTTCTCAAACGCTAAACAATTGTGTCAGTTGTTAGAGGGCATTGTCATGATTTTGACACCAGTTGTTATTTGGGACAAACCTTCCTGCATGATGGTCAAGTCATTTGGGGATTCAGTAACTGCTCCTAGCTTGCAGTCATCTCAAACTTAGCTGGCCAAAGCCCTTTGGTATTTCCTTTTACTTTTGAGATGTGCATGCCAAACAGAAAAAGTCTCAGCACCGAACCTTGGAGGACTCCATTGGTGACTGGTCTCTTCCCTATTTTGATCTCCTGCATCCTGTGAGCAAGTTGGCAATGCAGCTGGTGATGTAAGTGTTTGCTCCTACATTATTCATCTTTTGTACTACACCTGAGTAGGGGATTGTGTCAAAAGGCTTGGCCAGGTCAAGGTAATGTGGTGTGAAATGTTTTACCTTCATCCATTGCTTTGGTAACAAGAGTAAAGCTTAATTGCCAATGATTTTGAGCCTTTCACACTTTCCTTTGGGCTGTTTTCAAACACATTTTTAGGGCCATGCATACATGTATGCATTTTTTGATTCACCTTCCTGATTGTATTAAATTATATTCCTTGTATAATACAGCATCAGTTGTTAGAATGTGTTTTAAATTTGTAGTTTTGAACAGTCTTTTAGTAAGCAATGAAACAAAATGTATGAACCAATAATGACAAAAACTACCCATATCAGAAAATTTCAACCATAAAAGGCCACTCAGACTTCTGTCATTACAATCCAACAGTATCAGTAAATATGCAAAATCTCTGCAGAAGTAAGTCATCTAAATAATTCCACATTAAATGGATCTCTAACTAATGAAGAGGTTGCTGATAGGAAACAACTTTACATTTCAGTGTTTCATCTACAAATAGTGTTTGTTGCCATTGAAGAATAAATTGCCTATATTATATTAAAAAATGAAAAGCTAGTAATATTGCAATATGGAATGGATGGCAAACTAATAGGTTCATTGTTACTAGGTAACTCTTACAAAGGAAGTCATTCACAGGGCTACAGCATCCCCTCCGTTTAAAGTACAACACAGTACAGTATCAGCGATCCATCTGCATACAGTGGGAGAGTAGAACCCACAGACTCCTGTAGCAAATGTAAGGCTACTTCCAATGCAAACAGACTTGGAATAAGCAGAACTAAACTTCTCTTCCCCTGAAGCTCTCAGCTCCGTGTAACATTTTTTAGTATTTAACATTTGTTTATTGGGAAAGTCCAACTTGGAACAAAGCCAATTTTCAGCAGAGGCCCAGGGAGAAATGCACCAGACATGGTGTTTTTGTAACATGGGAGGAAACCTACACAAACATAGGGAGGACATACCAACTCCACCCCAGCTGATAATCAAACCAGGGAATCTGTTGCTGTGAGGCAACAACACTACCACTGCACCACAGCACCATCCAGTTTGGCACAACTAAATATCTCAATTTCACAGCAGAAGAAATCTGGAAAAAGCCAAAATTTATTTGGGGGGGGTGACTGAAACTTAAAGGGCTATCATTATTTAGTGAATACTGTTCTCCCTGATTTGCCAGACAACCACAATTTATGAGCCAAATATTCTGTGAAAATCTAGACAGTTGAGAGCTAACTTAACTCCCTGAATCAGAAGTGATGGTATGGGTAGAGAATGCAGACTCTTGTACCTAAGGTACAGGGTTTGAGCCATAAGTAACTGGGGCATTTTAGCTAAACAGCAGTACACACAGAGCACCATTGCAAAAGCAGATAAGCTAAATGGCAGCACTCAGAGTACCAAAGCAAGAGTAGTGAAAAAATACAGCCACAGTTTACTTAACATATATTAGATAAAACAGCAGTAGAAATAGTTGGCAGCAGAAATATCTGACAATCTGAACTGAAGAAATCAAAAACAAGTTAAGCCAAGAACTAACAACAGTTCTTGGTAAATCATTCATATGTACATCAAATTGGACACAAAATAAACACCTTTTTGTACTTTCCATGCAAAATCTTTACCTTTAACCTATTAAGTCACTATTCTGAAACTTGTGTCTGTTCAAGGAGAAAACCTTTGCCTACATGTTTTGTGCAAACAGTTTTGGTGTCCAACTACAACACAGTCTTAAAAGGAAAGAAGCCAATATGAATGTTCTTTTATACTGTACAAGCTGTTTACTGTTAGTTTATCTTTGACAAAATCTTAAATATTTCCATCAAGACACTTACACTATTCATTGGCTAGCAAGATGATGTCTGGTACCTTGCTAATTAAATTAGCAAGCATTTCCATTAGCTGCAGAATGCCTCTGTGTCCTGATCTATTGCATTTGCAGAGCTGCTTAAAAAATAATAATAATACAAGAAATTCCCCAGGATCAACTTTTCTAAGCAAGATTTAATAAAATGCACACTCGTGTGTATGGTCCACTCTATTATAAAAACATACTAAATGGGGCTAGAACTAGTAGTGGGAAACTAGTTTCTAAGCCTTTGTGCATATTTGGGCTGGAAAGTGGAGAGAAGGGTTGTTTGCATATATAAGGAGGGAGTATTGTCAGGCAAACACCTGTGAAAAAAGTACAGAAATGTCTGGGCAACTTCAGCTGGGAATAGGCATGACTGTAATTGCAAATAACCTCGAGGTGAAAATGGTAAAGAAAATAGCGCTACCGCATTTGAAAGTACTGTACGGAAAAAGAAAAAGCAGGACTTCTTGGCTATAAATACAGATGTTATGTAGTCCAATCTCACCTACATTCTTACCCGTGGGTTCAGAGCCAAATATCGGCTCCGACTCGGCCAAACTTTTCTAGCTCGAAGTCTTCTATTGGCTGGGCTAAGCAGGTATCCCATGCTGCACTGCTCCATATCCCCAAATCTCGTTTGCCGCTCGTGTAGCTCAGACGTGGTCTCGCTCTTAGCTATTTCTTTTTGGTGTCTTTTGGGTATCTTCTGTAGTGTGATTGTTTTTGTGGTATCCCACTAGCTGTTCCAACGGGCTAGGCCCGTTTCAGTTAGAGGACCTAGTCCATCCCCTTACTTGTCCCTGTGTTTGTTTTTTGCTATCGAAAACCATTTGAATTAGATGTTTTAGTGTCTGTCTTCCTTGTTCTGCATGCAAGTTTGGTCTAAAACCATTTTAGTTAGAGATTTTTAGCCCTAGTCGTCTTAGTGTCCGTTCTGAGGATTGTGTGTGCTGTTGTTTGTGAAAATTTGTTCCCGCGTGTAGTGAGGTGTTTTTGTGTGACTGTAGTTGTTTTTCCAGTTAGGCAGTGACTTGCTCGTTGTATTGGTATTTGTGATTAAAATTCAAGATGTCCAAAGATTCCAAGGAGCACAAACCTTCGGGTTTTAAAAAGTGCTCTAAGTATGGTTACAAGATGTCCAGCACCGATGGACATTCAGTATGCATTTATTGTCTGGGAGCAATCCACCTGCAGGAGTCCTGCAGCTTCTGCCATGCTTTTAGTCCCAGGGTGCTCCAAGAAAGAAAGAATAAGTAAATTCTGAAGGGACTCTTGAAACCCTCGTTCGAAGAGGCCATGGATTCTGCTTCCAGTTCAAAATCAAAATCCACAAGATCGAAAAAGAGATCTCTGGCTTCTTCAGTCTCCTCGGAGCCACCGGAGAAAGTAATAAAACTAGCTTCGACCTCCTCAGGTCCACTGTCCTCGGGGCTGCAGGAAATGTCAGTGTTGATGGAACCAGCATTGGCTCCAATCATATTGGAACCTCTTTGGAGCCGATCGCCTAGTACTAGACCAGTGTCTCCTGAGATGAGATCCCGATCTCCCTCTCTGTCCTCCAAATCCTCCAGGACACTTTCAGATGTGGATGTCGATAGGGTGGTGCAGAGGCTCCTTCAGTCACCGGTTTTGGCTAAATTGTTCTTGGCTCTGTCCCAGTTGGCTCCGGAACCCATCCAAATACCTTCTTTGATTATTCCTCCTCCGAGCACATCTCTGTCTTCGGAGCCAGAATGCTCCATTCCATGTGATGTTCCTAGGTCGGTTCCAATGGCCCCTTCAGGCTTATCGGTGCCGACATCAGCTCTGACCCTGTCAGCGCCTTCCACGGGGTTCGGGACTCGAGATTCTTTAGTCGGGCCCGAGGGGGACACCTCAGTACACCTTTCAGTTCCCAGTCTCCCACTTGGTGCCTCAGCTCGTGGAACCCCGACTCCTGTCATGGTCTTGGAGGCTGGCCGGTCCTCGGACTCGGGGGGGCCAGCCTTTGAGGCCATGTAGAGTGCGCTGGCCAGATCTTCAACCACATCATGCGGGTTGGTCATTCTGTCCCCTACCACTCTGGTGAGAGCCTCTGATCACAACATATCTGTAGACAGCAGAGCCCCAAGGCCTAGGAATACCCCCATGAGTGGTCCCCAAGTTTCTGAGGGCCCCTCAGAGTTTTTGCCTGAGGAGCCCCCTGGAAAGAAAATGTGCAAGAGGAAGCACATAGACTTCCAGGATGAGTCTCTCACCTCAGATACTGACCTTGAGGAATCGGAGGGGTCCCCCAAGTCATCCTCTGATGATGTTTCTTTCTCCGACATCCTGGAGATATTGAAACAAAGAGGTGACTGGCCATCCAAAGCCCCCTCCGAGGAGGAGTCGGTCTTCCTGAAGGCCTTTGGTGCTCAGCTCTCTGCCTCCTAAGGGTCCCCACCCTTCAACAAGCTCCTGGATTTAATTTGTCGGAGGGTGTGGGAGAACCCTGATTCTGTGGAACCCGGACCCAGGAGACCCAATAAATTTCTTTCTGCACTCCCGGGTAAGGAGTTTTTGTCCAAAGGAGTTCCTGTGGATGCCATGGTGGTGGCGGCGGCCACTCAGAAGGAAGTAGCAGAGACTTCTTCCTCCATCCATCCTCCTAACAAAAAGTCTAGGACCATGGACCGGTATGGGAAGCGTACCCTCTCATCAGCAACCTTTACCTTATGGTTGCTGAACTGCCTGTCTCATTTTACTTGGCTCCAGAGAGATCTCCTCAAAGAGTTAGGAGATCCTCTTGTGGGTAACGTACCTGAGGCGGTGGCCCAGACAGTTAATGCCTAGGTGTCTACCCTCAATTCCATCGTTAACTCCTCCATGTGGCTCATTTCATATGCAGCCGAGGGAGCGAGTAGGGCAGCAAGCTCAGGAGTCACCTTTAGAAGGCAAGCCTGGCTGCGCCTTTGTCATTTCGCAGAGACCTTCAAGTCTTCTTTCACTGACGCCCCCTTTGATGGTTCTTCTTTGTTCAGAACCAAAGTGAAAGACACCCTCACCAGGTGCAAGCAAAAGGGAAAGATCCTGTCTGCTGTAGGGGTCCGTTTTTCCCTCCCCTCTAGGCCTTACCCCAAGGCCCAGCGGGGTGGGAAGATGTGGTTCAAAAAATCACAGAGGTTTTTTCCTGGTGCACAAGGTGAGTCCCCCTCCAGAGGCAGAGGAGGGGGAGGTTATTCAAGGAGATGCCACCCTAGAGGCAGAGGGGGCCCCCGCAATTCAGGAGACTGCTCTCCCTACCATTGTTCCTGATGGGATGCCCGACTGTGCATTTCCGGAGCCAGTCGGGGGTCGAATATCGTTATACCTGGAAGCCTGGCAAAGCATCACCCAGGACCTATGGGTATTACGAATAATTTCCAGAGGTTATGTCATCCCCTTTTCGTCAGACCCCCCTCCAGTCAGGAAAATCCCGGACGTTCCACCCAGTCAAAGGGATCACGCAGCTTCGGAGGTTTCAAAGCTGCTAGGAAAGGGAGCCATCCAGCATGTCCCCTCAGACCAGATCGGATTAGGGACTTACTCAAGATTCTTTTTGGTGCCAAAAAGAACAGGGGACCTGAGACCCATATTAGATCTCAGCCAACTGAACAACTATGTACAAAAGTCCAAGTTAAGTATGGTCACACTACAATCGATTCTCCCATTGTTGGGAGAAGAAGTATGGAAGTGCTCCATCAACCTCAAGGATGCTTACTACCATGTCAAAATGGACAGGGCATCCAGGAGTCACCTACGCTTCTGGCTGGGAGAAAGTCATTTCCAGTTTCGAACCCTGCCCTTTGGTCTCACCACAGGCCCCAGGGTGTTCACCAAGTGTATGGCGGTGATGACAGCTCACTTGAGACATCAAGGATTCGAAGTGTTTCCATATCTTGACGACTGGCTCCTTACTGCCCCCACCAGACATCTACTAATCCAAACCAGGGACGCTACCATCACTCTCTGTCAACAGTTGGGCATAACACTGAACTGGGAAAAATCTGCCTTATTGCCCTCACAGCGTGTCATTTTTATAGGTGCAGAGTTAGACACCATTCAAATGCGAGCCTTTCTATCGCAGGAAAGAATCAGAGTCTTACAGCAACAGGTGCATGACCTGCTTCCCCTGAGGAAAGCGAAGGCAAGATTGGTCCTTCAACTCCTGGGGACTATGGCAGCAACAATTATGTTGGTCCCTCTAGCGAGATTGCACATGAAGCTCCTTTAATGGCTCTTCTTTGCTCAATGGTCTCTCCAAAAACTTCCACTTTCCCACCCTATTTTGCTCACGGACAGATGCAAACAGGATCTCAGTTAGTGGCTTTGCACCAACAATCTGGACAGGGGAAAACCATTCATTCCACCAGCCCCGGTTGCCACAGTGACCACGGACGCCTCCCAGATGGGGTGGGGGGGGGCATTATCTCGGCAGGACAGTCCAAGGCATGTGGCAAGATCATGAGATACATCTGCATATCTATGTTCTAGAGATGAGGGTGGTATTACTTGCATTGCAGGCACTTCAGAGCTTTCTACCTCTAGGGACTATTGCAATACACTCAGACAATATGTCAGTGGTGTGGTATCTGAACAAGCAGGGGGGAATCAGATCATATCCCCTGTG
The DNA here is from genome assembly GCF_019279795.1 of Protopterus annectens. NCBI lineage: Eukaryota > Metazoa > Chordata > Ceratodontiformes > Protopteridae > Protopterus > Protopterus annectens. Next base: position 1,700,028,085 of record NC_056744.1, on the reverse strand, counting down.
CAGAGAGGCCATGCGAGTGTGGCAGTGGGCAGTATCTTCCCAATGGTTTCTGGTGGCAGCACACATTCTGGGGAAGTCCAGCATGATAGTGGACAGGCTAAGCAGAGCTATTCTGATGCCTTACGAGTGGTCCCTGAATTGTCTAGTTGCAGAACGAATCTTCAGCAGATGGGGTCAGCCTTGCTGCGACCTTTGTTCCAGCCCCCTCAATGCCAAATACAGCAGCTACTTCATGCTGATCCCCCCACAGGGGGAGTCACCCAGGGATGCTCTAGTTCACAATTGGCCCTCCGGTCTGCTTTATGCTTGACCCTCCATTTCCCTTGCTATCAAAAGTGATTCAGAAAGCGCAATCCTTGGGAAGCAGAATGATTCTGATTGCTCCACACTGGCCTCATCAAGTCTGGTTCCCTTTTCTCCACCCCTACATTGTGGACACACCTTGGATTCTGGACCCACAACCAGATTTACTGACACACATGTCGGGACAGTTCCACTCCTCTCTGAGGACCCTCCGGTTGACAGCCTGGCTACTCCACTTCTGTTGTTATTTAGGCTTCATCACTTTTCACCTGAGGTAGTTCATATTTTATCTTCCTCTCATAAGCCCTCTACTAGGAAGATTTATTCTAGCAAATGGAAGAAGTTTTCTATTTGGGCTCATACCCAAGGAAATGACCCTTACACAGCCCCAATTGCGTCAGTCTTGGAGTCTTTGTTTATGCTTTTTCATCAGGGCTCAGCGTCAGCTACCATTAAAGTTCAATTGGCAGCAATTTCTAACTTTCATGTTGCTAATGAGCCTAGTCTGATGGCTCACAGACTCTGTAAGGCTTTCCTGAAGGGCACTCTATTACTCCGTCCTCCGGTCTCAGAATCTATCATGCCCTGAGATCTAAGTTTTGTCCTGCAAGCCCTTACTTCACCACCCTTCGAGCCTGCAGCTACCTGCGACTTAAAATTCTTGACCTGGAAAACTGCCTTTTTAATAGTCATCACTTCAGCCAGGCGAGTTTCAGAAATTCAAGCCCTTTCTATCAAACCTCCTTACTTGATCTTTCATAAGGACAGGGTTTCTCTTAGACCAAACGCTTCCTTTCTTCCTAAAGTGGTGTCCATATCTAATCTTAATCAATCTATTGAGTTGCCAGTATTTTTTCCCCATTTTTCAAACAAGGCAGAATTTAAATTTCATCAATTGGATGTACACAGACAGTTACGTTTCTATCTGCACCGAACTAAAGATCTCCGAAAATCTGATCAACTATTTGTCTCCTTTTTGGAAAACAAAATTGGGTCCCCTGACTCCAAAATCACCCTATCCAGATGGATTTCCAGTTGCATCTCTTTCGCTTATTCCACAGGAGGTAAAGACCTACCGTTTCTGGTCAAGGCTCACTCTACTCGGGCTGTATCTACATCTACAGCCTATCAAGCCAGATTGTCTATGGATGATATTTGTGCAGCAGCTACTTGGGCTTCTCCTCACACATTTGTTACTCATTACAAGTTGGATGTGGTATCTAGGGGCAGGTCTTCCTTTGGTTCCACAGTACTTAGGAGTATCTTCCTATAAGCCTCCCAGGATGTAGGTGCTAGGGACGCTGTCCCATGGGTAAGAATGTAGGCGAGATCGGACTACATAACATCAAGAAGTTATGTACTCACCATAACATTCGATGTATGTAGCCCATCTCACCTCACATTCTTACTTACCCTCCCACCTTCCCCCTTCCTGGAGGATCTGGAGGTTAGGTCTTATTTACAGAGTTCCCTTCACTTTTATCTTATTCTTCTTTACCTGGATGTTGTTATGCATGGGGTATGAATGAGTGTTTGCAGCAAACTGGATCTGGGGATATGGAGCAGTGCAGCATGGGATACCTGCTTAGCCCAGCCAATAGAAGACTTCGAGCTAGAAAAGTTTGGCCGAGTCGGAGCCGATATTCGGCTCTGAACCCATGGGTAAAAATGTGAGGCGAGATGGACTACATACATCGAACGTTATGGTGAGTACACAACTTCTTGTTTTTAGATACCGAGAGTACAAGGATAAATAAATGCGAAGAGTGCAGAAAAGTGTGTTCGCTTATCACTGTCCTTGAAAGTACCATTTACAGTTTCTTTGTTCTTGCCTCCCCTCTCTTACTAAAATAATCTCCTCCTGGTCACCTTCTTGAGTGATTTCTCAGTCACAAAAGGAGACACAGCTAGAGGTGCCAATCACGATCTCTTAGGATGGATGTTCAGGTTAACTGACCAATCCTTCAGTTGCATTTCCCATAGGGACTTGAGACACAAAAATAAAATAAATAAAGCATATATGTGCTGAAATAGGAAAGGGCACTGCCAAGTAAGGCACTGCCTTAACCGAATACTGCTTTGCCAGCACATTTTCCAATTTCAAGTGAAACAGATAAAATGCTTTTTTTTTTTTTTTTGCTCCAGGTTGCACAGCATGTTATTGGGGGGGGCAGAGCACCTAAAGCAGCTAAGCTAAATGACAGGGCATAGCATCATTACAAAAGCTGCTAAGCTAAACGGCAGGGCAGAGCACCATTACAAAAGTACAAAAGCCACTAAGCTAAACGGCAGAGCACATGAAATGTCTTTACCGTGGTTGACTCTGGCAGCTGTGTTTAACAGCATAGTTTTTCCATGCACTTTTGTTTTCAAATTCACGTTAGTGTGCAAAGCACGCACGAGTCCTCTGTTAGGTCTTTCTCCCTCTGCAACTGTAAAAGTGGGGGGGGGGCGCTCCCTTCCCCTAGCCCTATGGTTCCGGCGCCTATGGATGAATGACACTTTGGAATAAGGGGTCTCTGTGATGACAGAAGGGTGTCTGTCATGGAATGAGCGCTGTCTGTGATGGAATGTCTGCTGGGAGGGGAATGGCATCCTTGTGGGCATAGGTCAGCCACAACATCTGCTGAAAGCTAATGTGGCCATTCCCAATCACACTTCCATAACTGCAGTACTTCTACTGGTCCATTGGAGAGTGTGCTGTCCACACCCAGATATGACAGGCCATGGGATCATGGTCCTGGGCATTTCTGTGAAGGGAGCATGTACAGCAAACATTAGTCATTTTCAAGTTGCAACACTCCATCTGACCTTGGGTGTGGAGTTGCCAATGTAACTATTGGCAAAGTCAGTTCTTGTGGCTGGGGGCTACAATGATAAACTGCCACCTTTACCATGCACAGCTCACACCTGTCCAACATACCAATATGTAGAGTTAGCACTGAGCCTGGCTGTGTTCATGCAGACTCTCATGCACCAGTTTCACATGTAGAACCCCTACAGCCACACATACACTACCTGCCTGCTTCCCTTTCTCCCTCACACACACTCACCAACCTTTTGTGTCAGCCTAGGCTTCCTGCCCCCTCCCCCCAGCACACTGTCCAAGTGATTGGCACTATGCCATATCTCTGTTTTCTCTCTTTTGGATTCAGGATGAATATCTACATTAGTGTGTAGTATATCTGCATTTGTGTTGTTGAACTGATAATTGTACTAGTCAGTTATATTTGCCTTGCCAAATGATACAGTGGATAGCATCATCAAGACAGTACTTTGTATTGTATTCTCTTGTAAGGGTTGTGAAGTCAGGAACTGCAATGTGTGTCATTACTTTCTAACTTTTCTCTTTAATGTTTTCCAATAGATATGTATGGTGCACATCATAAGACACACCATCACATTCAGATCTCAGGGTTGTATGACAGCACTGTAGTCAAACTCATCAGAACAGTAATACAATATAATTCCCTCTTTTGCATAAGCCTCACCCGACACATGCAGCAGCTGGACAGAACACAGGGCTTTCTCATCAAGATAACGCAGGGCCTACTAACCATGACATGCTGTATGTGGGTATATCAAAAGACATGTCACCGTCATCTGTCTGGTATCACATTACATTGTAACTGTTATTCTAAACCTGTTACTTTTGGTGTAAGCACTTGGGCTTCAGGCCAGTTGTATTACATTAAGAAGATTTGTAGTCTATACTCTGTTGGAAGGAAAGAATAGCCTCTGTCCTTCTGAGCTGGGAATTGCTGGTTGAAGGCTTATTGTGTCTGTTGTTCTGAAAGTGTCTTAGTTCTGGTTTAAGCACTTGGTTTCTAGACCACTTATTTCACACTAAGACGGTTTGTTGTCTACACTTGTCTTGGAGTATTCTTCTGAAGTGCTGCTTTATTTAAACTGTTTGTTCTTCTGTTGTGATTGCCATTTTCTGCACTTTGGATTTCTAATAATTCTGCATTTTGTAGCATAGGCTTGATTCAGGCTTGCTGAATATAAATTGTTTGGTATCATTGGAGCACTAAAACCAGCTCTCTTACATTAAGAAGCACCCCCACACACACCCTTGTGGCAGAACTGTTCAGGCAGGAATCCATCTGAGTTAGGGATTGCTGGAATAAGGCTCACTGTTGGCATTTCCATTTGTTTACTTGTTTAAAATAGTTTAACTTTGCTTGTATTCCAGTGTTGTATTTTAGGGGATTTTCTCCCAGTTTACTGTAGCTGCTCAGAGCTTGCACTGCTGCCCTGTGAGCAAATCAGTTGTGCATTCTGAAACATTGACACATTTTTTAAGCCTAGCTCTCCATAGAATAGACACATTTTGTTAGTCTTACACCAAATCATGGTCCATCTAGCCCACACCCCACTAGTTACTACAGTATATACCTTCCATAATGGGCAAATAGTTTCCCACAATTTCTCAATGCAGCCTGATGTACATGGGCATCCTGAGGCAACAGAGCAATTGCCACAGGTACTACCATCCAGTTACTGCTAAAGCAAACTAATACATGTGAGAGCTGTATCTATATTATGAATATGGAATCATTTGTCTCACATAACAACAAACAAGATATAAAACATTTTGTCAACACACACAATTCACCTCTTGCACATAAGCTCACAACAGATAAACCCACATACGCAGAGGTACTCGCTAAGAACCCTAACCAAAGATCGGAGCCCTCCCAAACACAAACCTACTGCACACAGTGCAGACCCAACAGAATCCACTTCACATAATAATACACACACCAGTGTCTGAGCCTATAAGCCTCTCAGGAAGAACACCTCAAAACCAAATGTCCTGCTCAAACGTGACCCCATAGTGAGACACACAGATGTCCCCCTTGCCAGGCTGGACAACATGCACACACTCATGTCTCTCAACAACAAGTACCATTATGACTCTATCATAGTCCATGTTGTAGTGAATGACTGGAGATGACCTCACTGTACTACATGAAGGTGCTTGCCTCCCCCATAGTGGTCTTTATAGGAAAGGTCAGAACAACTAAATTCCCAAAGTAAAATAATCCACTACAGACAAACTGAAGGCTATGCTGCTTAATGCAATGAGTGTAAATCAGAAACTGCACTCACTGGAAGAACTCCTTATCTTTGAAGATGCCCATGTCTGTATAGTCACACAGACATGGTTCAAGGCCACAGACAGCACCCTGGCCATGCAAAGGTACAATGCTTTCCACATGTTCACACATCAAAACTGGCATAAAAGAACCAAAGGGAGAGGTGTGTACATCTTCACTAAGACAAATACACTGCAAGACTGGTCAAAGAGTATGACTCTGTAATGCTACTCCAAGTCCAACTAACTGTATATAAAACCCCCTTCCATGTCATAGTTAGCTAGAGGTCCTCAATCATAGGTTCATAGGTTCATAGGTTGGTACAAGGCTATCAGCCCTAGGGCCTATACAAGCCTAGCCATAACAATTCCCTGGCTATTTCTTCCCACATTATTTACTTTCCTGGACCCCTGTATAGCAGGGCGACTGACATGATCCCTGGGGTGAATTTCCTTTCTCCCATCCAATTGTCAAGGTTCGTCTTGAAGAGGTACAAAGAGGCACTCTGCTTGACATGTATGGGCAATCTATTCCAGAGTCTGGGGAGTCTCTGGGTCAGGAACCTATCCCTCCAGCATGTTTTGTTTATTGTGATGACAAAGTTTAGATCCCTGGAGCATGTAGCTCTGAGGGATTGGGATTTCTTTAAGTGTAGCATGTCCAACAGCTCTGGGTTTGACATGGCCTTGTAGGTTAAGCAAAGATCGCCTCTGAGTAGACGATATGCAACAGGGTATAGCTGGAGTTTTTTAAGGTGGTCAGTGTAGGGCATCTGCTTTAGGCCTGTGATTCTTTTAGTGAGGTATTTCTGAGGCCTTTCCAGTTGTTGCAGATGTCTTGAGAGGTACATATATTCTATAATGGGTCTAATGAGGGATGAGTACAGTGGGAAAATGACCTCCTTCTTTCTGGATGAAAAGCCCTTCGTGATGAGGTGTGCCACATAGAAGGATTTCCTGACTGTTGTGGTGATGTGGTTATCAAAGGTGAGACCACTGTCCACATGTGTCCCTAAGTCTCTTATCACACTTTCTGTGTTTAGTGTACTGTCACCTATATGGTAATTCATGGATATGTGTTTTTTCCCAAAGGGGATAACAATACATTTCTTGGCATTGAGCTTGAGCCCATGGCTCTGGCACCAAGCATTTGTTTATGTAAGGCCCTTTTGTAGAGTATCCACATCATTTGGGGATTCATCATGAACCACAAGTACCACTCTGCCTACCTGGACCTACTTGAGTCACTCACTATACAACCAAACACCTTGGTCATGTGTGATTTCAACTCTCCTTCCATCAATTTGGAGTAATATATGTGTACAAACACACTCACCCTAAGGTTCCTGAACTTTGTTAAAACATATGCTGTGTACCAGATAGTCTGCACCCCCACAAGGGGCTTAAATATCCTAGACTTAGTATTGACTGACACAGTGGTTTTCTGTTCTAACCCCTGATTGTTGGCCCCTCTGGTCAGTCAGATCACAATTCATTCTTGTTCACATTCAAAATCATACCTGACACCCCCTCAAGAGCTGAAAGGATGAAACATTTATCCAAAGCAAACTATGGGCTCCTAACTGATGCCATAAAGAGCTGCAATCCCCATGATAAACAGAGATGTACACAAATGGCCTGTATAAATTCCTATTCAAATGTATAAGTCAGCTGAACTTGAATGGATCAAAACAAGTTCCTCCCAGAAAACAAGCCACCCTCATGGGCATCAAGCATAGATAGGTTGTACAATAATTATAAGAAAGTAATGTCTAAGAACAAAAGGCAACTGATTCAGCCAAGGAAGGACACTCCCCACAGCTTGAACAAGAAAATTAGCTATCTTGAAACTTCCTGTAAAGCCAAAGCTAATGTAGCCTTCCCTAGCTAAAGATAATCAGAAGGCATTCGTTAACTATATCAGGAATCTAAAAGTGAAGGCACAGCTTTGTTTGAACTAGTAGGTGGGGGGGGGGTACCATTCAAACTGCCACTGAGGAGATTGCCAACCTGCTGCCAGACAGTTTGGGGCAAACTTCACCCAACCTGTCCCCACCAAACATACCCCAAAGTATACCTGTCACCAGTCCTGTACCTAGCAACCTTCCATGAACCTAAGGTGACATCTACTTGGGCTTCAGGCCAGTGTCAGATCCTGCCCTGGTGGGATGGTTGTATATGCAATAATCTGATATAGGTGATTTCATTAGCATTGTCTGTTGAGCATATGGTTGTACATCAGCATTGTCTGTTGAACGTATGATGATAACTGTGCCAAGCATGCTGGTGTAAAAAGATCTCTGTAATGTCAAGTAACATCTGTCAAACACACACAGACAGTTGATGGCAGTGAGAACAGAACCCCTACATATCTAAGGTGAGAGATTACAAAACACAGAACTATACACAAGCGTCATGGCACAAGTCTGACTCAGAGTGTGTCAGACAACACTTTATAGAAGATGACATCAGCAGTGTCTGTTAATGACAATATAACAGTGTCCCACAGGCTGCTGTAAAAGGCAGATTGTAAAGTCCATCAACAGTATACACACAAACATCAGCCCCCCATTTGACTGAAGTGAGAATAGAACCCCTGCCTATGTAAGTACACACACTGCAGAATACAGGAATTAATGCAAGCACTATACACAAGCCTGAGTTTGATAAGACTGCAGGTGAACTTATATTAGATGACATCAGCAGGCAATGTTGGAGACAACAGGTTGGGTGACTTGCATGGATGTGTAGGCTTGTGAAAGTTTCAAAAAATGGGTACACCGTGCCCTTGGAGAAGTAACTGTGGGATACACACTTCTGCTTTTCTGTGTAGACAGACACACACCCAGTTGACTGCAGTGAAAATAAAACCCCTATCTAAGTATACAGTCTACAGAACACAGTACTTAATGCATGCTGCACAAGTCTGATTTTAACAGAGCTGTAGGTGAACTTATAGTAGATGACATCAGAAGGCCATGTGGCAGTCAAGAGGTTGAGAGGCCTGCAAGAAATGGATATGTTGGCTTGTGCAACTCAGATGACATCAGAAAGTCATGTGGCAGACAAGAAGTTGGAGGGCCTGCATGAAATGGATGTGTAGCATTGCGCAATGCTCAAAACCTGGCAAGTCATGCCTTTGGAGAAGTAACTGTGGGATACACACTTCTGTTCTTCTGTGTAGACACACACATACACACACCTAGTTGACTGCAGTGAGAATAGAACTCTTACTTACCTAATACACAGTTTATAAAATGCAGTACTTAACACATGTGCCATGGCACAAATCTGGCTTTAACAGGACTGCAGGTGGACTTATAGTAGATGACATTGGCAGGCCATGTGGGAGACAAGAGGTTGGGAGACCTGCATGACATGGATTTGTAGGCTTGTGCAACTCTCAAAAAACTGGCATGCCATGCTATTGAACAAGTAACTGTGGGATACACACTTCTGCTCTTCTGTGGAGACACACACCCAGTTGACTGCAGTGAGAATGGAATCCCTACCTTTTTAAGTACATAGTCTATAAAACACAGTATTTAATGCATGCACCACAATACAAGTGTGACTTTGACAGAACTGCAGCTGAACTTATAGCAGATGACATCAGAAGGCCATGTAGGAGACGAGATGTTGGGAGGCCTGCATGAAATAGATGTGTAGGCTTGTGCAATTCTCAAAAACATGGCAAGTCCTGACATTAGAGAGGTAACTGTGGGATGCACACATACACATAGTTGACTGCAGTGGGAATAAAATCCCTACTTATCTAAGGACATAGACTACAGAACACAGTATTTAACACAAGCACCATGGCACAAGTGTGAGCTTGACAGGACTACAGGTGAAGTTATAGTAGATGACATTGACAGGCCAAGTGGAGGACAAGAGGTTGGGAGGTCTAGATAGGTACATTGCTTCATAGTGTCATCTGAGACTAGTAGCCTAATAGCAGTAGGCTGCTTAGAAGCCTAGCTATGACAGTTTCTGTCGTATACAAGTGGTACAGTGAATTATTTTCTGATTAAACTGTGAGCTTTGGTCAGCTAAGACCTGCATGCAATCAACTGAACGCATAAGTGAAGTTAAGTAAATTTTTATCTGCACTTTTTTCAAATAATACACAATTTAAATTAATTTGTTTGTGTTGCATTGAGCAATATCTAGCTGGAAGTTGTGACTCTGTTTTTTTCAGTTAAGGCTTATTAAAATACCTGCATAGCCAGTGATAAGTGGGGGTAGTTTACTTCATTGTTATTCAGTTTCTGTCTTATACAAGTGGTACAGTGAATTATTTTCTGATTAAACTGTGAGCTTTGGCCAGCTAATACCTGCATGCAATCAAATGAATGCATAAGTGAAGTTAAGTAAATTTTTATCTGCACTTTTTTCAAATAATGCATGATTTAAATTAATTTGTTTGTGTTGCATTGAGCAATATCTAGCTGGAAGTTGTGACTCTGTTTTTTCAGTTAAGGCTTGTTAAAAAACCTGCATAGCCAGTGATAAGTGGGGGTGGTTTACTTCATTGTTATTCAGTTTCTGTCTTATACAAGTAGTACAGTGAATTATTTTCTGATTAAATTGTGAGCTTTGGCCAGCTAAGACCTGCATGCAATCAACTGAATGCATAAGTGAAGTTAAGTAAATTTTTATCTGCACTTTTTTCAAATAATACATGATTTAAATTAATTTGTGTTGCATTGAGCAATATCTAGCTGGAAGTTGTGACTCTGTTTTTTCAGCTAAGGCTTGTTAAAAAACCTGCATAGCCAGTGATAAGTAGGGGTAGTTTACTTCATTGTTATTCAGTTTCTGTCTTATACAAGTGGTACAGTAAATTATTTTCTGATTAAACTGTGAGCTTTGGCCAGCTAAGACCTGCATGCAATCAACTGAACGCATAAGTGAAGTTAAGTAAATTTTTATCTGCACTTTTTTCAAATAATACATGATTTAAATTAATTTGTTTGTGTTGCATTGAGCAATATCTAGCTGGAAGTTGTGACTCTGTTTTTTCAGTAGGTCCCCACCCACCCTCTCTGTTTTTGTTTTGGTGTTAATCTTGGTGGCTTTGAAACTGCCCGCCTCTCTTGTAAATTTGCACTTGGATACTCCACCTGGGCCTATCTCATTTGCTCACTCAAAAAAAAAATTCTATCTGCTTTTACTGTATTTGTGTTTCTTCCTACTTTATTTTGCTTTTGTGTCATCTTAAAAGTATTCAATTGTATTTATTACTGCTTGGTATAACTCATTCTAAGCCTTTTAGTTTAAGCACTTGGGCTTCAGACCAGTTGTTTTATATTAAGAAGGTTTGTGGTCTGCACTGTAGTGGCAGAAGAGGTAGCTTACATCCTTCTAAGTTGGGAACTGCTGATTGAGGGCTCAGTGTCTGTCATTCTAAAAGTGTATTAATTCTGGTTTAAGCACTTGGGCTTCAGGCCAGTTATTTTACATTAAGAGGGTTCGTGGTCTGCACTCTTGTGGGAGTAGAGGCTGGACTCTGCCCTTCTGAGCTGGGAATTTCTGGTTAGAGGCTTATAGTGCCTGCATATTTTAACTGCTTCTTACTGAAATTGGTACACCTTGTTTGCTGTAGCATAAACCAGATCCAGGCCTGCTGAATCTAGTTTTGTTTGTATAACTTGAGCACTAATCCAGGCATTCTTTAAAGTATTCAATTGTATTTATTACTGCTTGGTAGTAACTTGATTAAAGTGTAGCTATCATTCTAAGTCTTTTGGATTAAGCACTTGGGCTTCAGACCAGTTGTTTTACATTAGGAAGGTTTGTGGCCTGCACTGTGGTGGAAGGACAGGTAGCTTACATCCTTCTAAGTTGGAAACTGCTGATTGAGGGATCAGTGTCTGTTATTCTAAAAGTGTATTAGTTCTGGTTTAAGCACTTGGGCTTCAGGCCAGTTATTTTACATTAAGAAGGTTCGTGGTCTACACTCTTGTGGGAGGAGAGGCTGGACTCTGCCCTTCTGAGCTGTTAATTTCTGGTTAAAGGCTTATAGTGCCTGCATATCTGAACTGTTTCTTAATGAAATTGGTACACCTTGTTTGCTGCAGCATAGACTAGATCCAGGCCTGTGGAATCTAGCTTTGTTTGTATGCTTGTTGTTTGTTTGCTTGTTATTTCCCTGAAACGCTAATTCCACCTAAAAGGCAGCTTTTCAGTGCTTCTGTGGATCCCTAGTGATATCTGCTTTGCTTACTGTACTTATTTCCTTGTTTCACTTGAAAGAAAGTTACTGTTTGTCATTTTTGCATTTAAGTTGCCTGTAACACATTGCATTTAAGTTACCTGGCACTTGCTCACTAAAGCAATTTTTAAGTCAGCACTAAAAAATTAAAAGCACTACACCCTCACAAACTCCCCTTGAGTACCTTGTTCCCCATTGGCCCTTTTTTTCAATTATAAAGGAATTCCCAGTACTATTCTAGCATGTCCAAAGTTCAGTTGTCAATCTCCTCTCCGGTCCAGCTGGTGAATCTGGGAATCTTGAGGCAATGTTACAACTTTCTCATGCACACAGACAACCCGCTCCTCCTCCCAACAAATTCCAACACATGTGAGAGTTGCAACCATATAGCCAAACTGGAAGCTAAGCTCTCTCAACTCAGTACTGGCAGAACCAGTCAGGAGGAGAAGGAAACCACACTCACTACAATTCAAGTCTCACATAGACCTACCACGACAGCAAACCAAACACATAAACACACAAAAACATACTCAGAGGAGCTAAATGAAAATCTGCCTAAGCAGCAGAGACATCCAAAGCAGACACCAAAGCAACCACTACCCCAAAACAAAACACGTGCAACACATAGCTCACAAAGCCAGTGTGCCGAACAGTCACAGCCCTTAAGGATAAACAACACACCTGGTACACTTGTAATAAGTGACTCTATCGTCAGGCACACTGACATCCCGCTCACCAAGCTGAAAAAGGAGAAGGTCATGGTGAGCTGCCTGTCGAGCGCTAGGATCCACCACATAACACAAGCACTCAGGTCACTCCAAGGCAAGTACAAATATGACTCAGTCATTGTCCATGTTAGTGTGAATGACCTGAGACGTACCTCCCTGGACTACATAAAAAGAGACATAGAGGAGCTCTCTGAGCATGTAGCTCAGGCCGGTATGACCCTGACCTTGAGTAGCATCTTACCCTCACCAAGAATGATGCCACAATATGAAGACAAGATGATCAATTTCAACAACTGGCTTAAGTATTGGTGTCATTCAAAGGGGATCCAATGCCCGTTAGCCTGGGATGACATGCTCGACAAGCCATGATGCTTCGCTAGGGATGGCTTGCACCTGTCACCCCTGGGCTTTCGGATATTGGCAAAGGCTCTTGCCACCCCCATAGTGCCTTTTTTAGGCAAGGCTCAAAAGACAAACACACCTCCATAGGTATTACAAGGGATAAGAAACTAAGAATAATGCCACTCAATGCCAGAAGTCTAAACCTCAAGATGCATGCACTTGAAACTCTCCTTAGCATGGAGAACATCGGTATCTGTGGAGCAACAGAAACCTGGTTCAAGGCTCCTGAGAGCACCCCAGCACTACCAGGTTATACCTCATACCATGCTTTTCAGCCCCAAAACTTGGACCAAACCACAAAAGGTTGGGGAGTATCAATATTCATCAAAGATACCCACACCTCCAGGTTGGTGGCACAGCACGAAGCATCAGAGACTATCCATGTGCAACTAACAGTGGGTAAAACTGCCTTCCAGTTTATAGCCTGCTACAGACCACCCTCCCAAACCCAGGAACCCCACTCGGCCTTCCTGAGAACACTGGAAAATATGAAGGTCTCTCCAAACACCATTATATTGGGCAACCTCAACTACCCAAACATAGACTGGGAGCATTACTCTAGCTCCAACACCCTAGCCCAAAGGTTCCTAGAATTTATAAACTCAAATGCTATGGAACAACTTGTTACCACTCCCACAAGAGGGCAAAACATACTGGACCTGATCATCACTAACATGGGGACTCTATGCCCCAGGCCTGAAGTGTATCCCTCACTGGTAAGATCAGACCATAAACTAATCTCACTGGATATTCACATCCCGACCCCACCCCCTGCCCAGAAAACCACAGTGAAAAACTTCTCTAAAGCAAATTTCACACTCCTCAAAACCAAGGTGGAATCCTTCAAAGTCCCCGGGCCTGTGGAAAATACGGCCCAGACCGCAGAATCCTTTATAAATGCATTCTATGAACACCTTCAGGAATGCATGGATCATGCAATCCCAAATAAAACCAAGACCCAATCCTCCAAAGGCAGGCGTCCTGTCTGATGGACCCCAGCCATAAACAAACTATACAATAGAAGGAGGAATTTACTACATGATAGAGCAAAATCCCAAAAAGGGAAGGCATCTCTGATCAGTATTAGCAAAAAACTACGGGCACTCATAAAATCGTCTAAGGCCAGCTTTGAGAGAAAAATTGCACAGGACACGAAGGATAATCACAAGGCTTTCTTTAGTTACGTTAGGAACCTGGGTGGGAATTCCCAGATATGCTCAGAATTAGTCCAAAATGACAAAAAATACACAGAACCCACAGACATTGCCAACATCCTAGCTGACAGGTTCAGCGCAAACTCCCCCCCCTCCCCACCAAAAGGGCAAATATCTATCCCAGCAGAGTGCTGCCTCCTGACATCTCAGATGCTCAGGTAAGACCCCCCTCTCCAAAGCAAAAAACTCAGCATCAATGGGACCAGACGGTGTCCAGGGCTGCGTCCTACATGAACTCCAAGAAGACCTAAACTCAAACATAAAACTACTGTTTGATCTCAACCTTACTACAGGATATGTACCCAAAGAGTGGCGTACAGCAACAGTGGTCCCTCTCCACAAAGGTGGTGCCTCAACGGATCCTGGAAACTATCGCCCCATAAGCCTGACTAGCTTGGTCTGCAAAGCTATGGAAAGGATCATCATGGACCTCATAAATAAAGATATTGAGGACCTACAGACACTGGACCCTACCCAGTTCTGCTTTGTTCAGGGCAGATCCTGCGTCTTAAACCTGGTCGATTTCTTTGAAACAGTCACCAAGGCCATTGACGAGGGGAAGGTGGTCCACACAGCCTACCTGGACTTCACAAAAGCCTTCTAAACAATACCCCACTCGGGCATTATAGATAAGCTCACCAGCTTAAATATAAACCCCTATGTCACTAGATGGGTTGCAAACTGGCTCAAGGACAGAACCCACATGGTTAGAATTGCTGGAGCCATGTCAGACTCCAAACCAGTCACAAGTGGCATCCCACAAGGCTCAGTCCTGGGACCTCTCTTGTTCGGTATATATTTCTCTGAGGTACAGGCCAACACGGAAGGACTGTGGCTGACCAAGTTCACAGAGGACTGCAAACTGGGCACCATAATTGACTCTCCAGCTGACACAAGCATCCTCCAAAAGGGCCTCATTTATTTATTTATTTTATTGGGTTTACCAGGAAAGTCCATTAAAACTGAGGAAGAGGGAGAAAAGCAAAAAAAAAAAAAAAAAAAAAAAACACACACACAAGTACAAAAACAAAAAAAAAAAAAGCCCTTAAAAAGCAAAAGCAGAGGCCAGGAATAAACAATAGATATATATATAAAAATGTAAAATAATAAAATAGGATACATTTGATTTGAGGTTTGAAAATATCTATATAGTACAGTATAATAGAAATAGGTAAAATTATAGAAACAGACAACTGGTGCCAGAGCCATGGCCTCAAGCTAAATGCCAAAAAGTGTATAGTCATCCCCTCTGGCAAAAACAAAGTGCCCACAAATTACCACATAAGTGGTAATCCATTAAGTACGGAAGAAGTAATTAGGGACCTGGGGACCCAAGTTGATAGCAATCTCTCATTTGACAACCACGTGGTCAAAGTGGTTAGAAAACCATTTTATATAGCCCACCTAATCATGAAGGGATTCACATCTAGATCAGGGGAGGTCATCGTGCCTCTTTACTCATCCCTCATCAGGCCCATAATTGTGTACAATGCCGCTTTTGGGATGTACTTTACCAGACACCTGCAGCAACTGGAAGATCACCAAGAGGATCAAAGGGCTCAAACAAATGCCATATGCTGCCCGGTTAAAGAAACTCCAGCTCTACTCAGTGGCATACTGCCTGCTCAGAGGCGATCTGTGCCTGACATATAAAGCCATGTCTAACCCGGAATTAATGGACATGCTGCACCTCAGAAAATCCAAATCCCATCAAGCTACGTGCTCGAGGGACTTGAACCTCAGCACTGAAATAAATAGGACATGCTGGAGGGACAGATTCATAACACAGAGGCTCCCTTCACTCTGGAATAAAATCCCAGTCCAGGTTAGGCCGAGTCCCTCATTGACTCTCTTCAAGAGGAATCTTGATGAGTGGATGGGAGATCATAGGTTTACCCCGGGTATCACTTCTGTGTCACTGTTAGACAGAGGCACAGTATACTAACCTCAAAAAAGGGCATAGCAAAATTAATTTAAAATGGGTGGCGAAAGCTGTTTGAGTTTTGCTTATTGTGAGCACTACCAAGTGGCCCTGTCCATGAGTGAACACACAGCATTATATATAACATTTTGTATTGTGGTTGATATATGTGTGGAAAAAGTAATGAGACCCCAGGGTTGCAGTGCTTGTTTGGTTTGGCTTTGGGGGGGGGGGCAAATGGATGTATTGTAAATATATGATATATAGTTATATTGTGCTCTTAGTTTGCAATGTTTCCACATGTAGGTTTATGTCAAACAAAGGAAATGGACAATAAACACCAACAATAAAATATCATGCATACAATTCCAATGCGCAATTACCATTGGATTTGTGTGATGGTTAAAAATGGGTACACGCACGTGAGATAGGCCTGTTTGCATGTACTCCAGGCCAGCTTTTCTCGATGGCTAAGAACATTATTGTTTGGGTGTCTGCTTTCTAGGCAATCTGTTATTTCGCTGTTTCTGCAATGTTGTGCTCCACACAAGAAAGATAAGCTTAGCCAAACTGTTTTTTGGGATGTGACATATAGCACAAAAGTGAAATTAAAAGAAGACAAAGAGGAAAAGGTACTAAAACTAAGGAATCCATACAGAAAATCTGTAAAAGCACAGTGAAAACTGATAATACATATTACAAAATCTACATATGTTGGGATTTGAACCCTCACAGCAATGCAGCTTTAGAAAACAGGAGGAATGCCTTAGTCCTCTTTGCCACACAAGCAGCTTTGCATCAGTGAAATGAGGCCATTCTTCACACAACCAACTGCTTCAGAATGTACACTATCAAACCATCAGCTGTGATTTGTACATTTAATTCTCTTTACTATATTTGGACACAGAGCAGTTAGTGATCACATAACTTGTCATAATTATGCTTACAAATATACAGCTCTGTCATACCTTTCTGTGTTTCTTGATCATTCATCAGTTATCTAACACTTGCAGTGTGTAAGCCACTCCATATCATTGGTCTTAACATGTCAGAATATATTAGCTGGGCACAATATGATATGCAGTTGCCAACAAATGAAGTCCAGGTTGGATGGCACAAACACACATATACTGTCCTTTTGGGGTAGTATAGCTGAGTTATTGTTATGGCAGGAACAAGGGTACTCTTCACTTTCGGGGGGGGGGGGGCAAACCTTAGTTACTGTTATGACACAACCAAGTCTGAAGTCTGAAACTGCAATGTGTTTCCTCACTTTCTAACTTCTGTCTTTAATGATTTACCAGTACAAAGGTATGTTGCTAAACTGTGGCCATGCAGGGAATGTCAGCATTTTTCAGAGGTACTTTCTGTACAAATCCACCAATATTTATTTGCTTACTGTAGCAAGTTAGGAAATTCAAGGATATGTCATAATATTATTAAAGAACGCACTCTAGGTTCAGGACTTACTTTGCAAATGCAACAGTTGACACACCTTTAGTTCAGGGCTGATTCTGTTTGATGCAAGCAATACACAGCAAATGCACGGGGAGGTAAAGTTTGTGTGAGTTGCCTGGCATCACTTTTACTGTATGTATGTGAGTAGGAGAAAGGTATTAGGTCCCTAGGTGGTTAGTGAATGTGCTATGCATTGTCTCATAGGCAAAGAAAGGGCATACTGAGCATACCTACACCTGCCTACAGGGACATTATCTTGGGGGTTCCTCCTCTGGAGCCCTCCTCTGACTGTGGCTTTGATGACCTGGACACTGATGGGGCATGTGTGTCCAGGATGTAAGATAAATGCCTGCAAGATCCATTTTTATTCATACCCTACAAGAATACCATCACAACACCAGGCTCTGTACTTGACATTCTCCACGTTAAACTGACCTTTTTAGTTCCCCTTCCTATGTTCCTTCTCTTGCAGTCTCTCTCTTCCCTATCTCTTCCATACTCCTTTATCCTTGCAGTCTACTAAACAACTATTATCTCTCTTACTGCTCTTAGTGCCTGTCTCATTTCTCTCTTATAATTCCATCTATATCCTCATCCTAAACCTTTTTTACTTTTTTCTACCATACCTTCCTTTGACTGTTCCTAGTCTATAATATTCTTCTGTCAAGTTATAAAAATCCTACACAAAATAAAACTACTCCTACAGCCCTCTCTACTTCCTAAAATAAAGCTAAAGTACTGCTTCTTAAACATCAGCCATTCATGACTAAAAACTTTTATACTAAAATGACAACTCTCAGGTAATATATACCTCAGTCCAGGTCCAGTCACCAGTTCTTCTTCCCCTTCCCATCCCACATCCCCCTCCCTCTCTCCCTCATTTTACTATTCTCAAACACAATCCTCTTCAACTTCCAGAAACTTAACTTTCCTAATGCTCAACGTTCAAAGTATACTAAACAAGTCACTTACCTACTGCATTCATGGCTATCTCTCTACACCTCTCATATTCTCACCACCTTTAAAACCCGGCTAAAATCCAACATATCTGACAACAAAATCTTACCCCCGGGCTACAATCATATATCAGGATAGACTAAACAAAAAAGGGAGGGGGGGTGAAACGATTCTATACTCTGACCAGCTCTCCCTCTACCCCTATAATTCTCTATACCAAATTTCTACCCAGCTGAAGTCCTCACAGTAAACTGCAAATTGAACAACCATAAAAAGATTGCAATTGCTACCATCTATATTCCCCCTAATAACAACATTCCTTCCCTTGAATATTTTCTCTCCTGTATCTATCAAGCTATTTGCTATGAAACTATTATGTTAGGCGATGTTAACATTGACTGGAGTTCTCTAATCTCAGACTCTCCAAATTCCTGTATTAACCTCTTTATCTTCTCCCAACTAATTACTACTTCCACTCACCTGAATAAACACACTAATACTGGCACTACACTTGACTGGATCCTCATTTTGAACTCACATCTTTACCAAAGCCCCACTACACTGTCTGATAGCCTAAGTGACCATCTACCTACCTCTAGTCAAAGACACCCCTCAACTTTGCAAACCCCACCAATACAACGATTGTCATAAACTATCCAATTTCTACTCTGTCACCTTCAACCAGATTCTCTCTTCAATTAGCTGGTCTTTCCTCCATGACTTCACATTAGAAGAAGCTGTTCTAAAATTCAACTTAATCTTTCAAAGCACTCTACACTCTTTAGTGCCTATCAGGAAAATTACAATTAAATCAAACTTGGATTCAAAGATGGCCGCCGTTCTGTAAGCACTGCTAATCTACAGCTCTTCAATACTCTTGGAATAAAATCAACCCAGAGGAAATACCAGGACCTATTTAAACAAAATATACTGTATTAACAACTCTAATCTATATCCAGAAAACCAGAAAAGGGAAAATAAACCTGAAGAATTAACAAATCTACCAAGATTATATCAGATTATCTGGAGCTGAGAGAAGAAACAGGGAAAAGAAGCCGTGTGCTCAGGGTACTTTACACATCCACTTCTTCCTATAAATCAAGATGCTTTACTTCCAAAAAATGTCAAAAGAAGATAAAAATATGGACACTACAACAACAAAAAACAAAATCTCAGAATTATTGTCTCTGGAGTAAGATTTGAACTCTAAAAGGCAGAAAGTAACAAAACTACAGGACACTGCAAAATCAGGGAATAAAAATAAAACAGATCATCTAGCAAACCTGGATGATGTAAAAACTGCTTTACTGCCTATCCAGGAGGCTATAAAAGAAATGTCTGCTCAACTGCAATCATTTGGGACTTCCTTCAACCAAATCTTGGAAAGAATGGACAAATATGAAGCCAAAACAGTGGAGAATGAGAAAAAAATAGCCCTGCTATCTAAAAAAGCTGACTCACAGGAAGCAGACATACAAACCATGCAAGCTAAAATTATTGACCTGGAAGCAAGATCCAGAAGGAATAACATAATCATTAGAGGCATACAGGAAAATGTACAGCACAATGAACTTATTCCTTCTATCATACATATATTTGCAACACTACTCAAAGACCAAAAAACAGCCCAGCAAATAATAATTGAGAGAGCTCACAGAGCCCTGAGTGAATCTCAAACTTCAAAAATTCCAAGACCAGTCTATGTCAAATTACTTAACTTTCAAGATGTTAATAAAGTACTATTATCTACAAAAAATAAATGGGGGGTCCCCTAATATGGAACAACAACAAAATCTCTCTAGCCCAGGATTTGCCTCTTCAAATTAGGCAAGTCAGACAGCTTATGTCTCCTTATTGTAAATTTCTAATTGATAAAAATCTCAAATTCCAAATGAAGTATCCAAATACTTTGCTATTTTCTGTGGATGGGGTTAAGTACTCAGTTACCAACATCACAGAAGCAAAATCTACCTTTATGTCTGTTTTTAAAAGAATTCCCACCTTGGATAACTAACTGCACCTTCCGATGCGTTCACCGAGCCTCCGAGATTGGATAGAACTCAAAAGAACAGCCGTGGACTTGCTTTTCCTTTAGTTTGCTCCTGCCTTACTCCAGGCCGCTTTTTTGGATTGGCGCGACCCTACTTCTCATTTTCCAAGCCACGAGGGCCCCAACAGGAAGTGCACAACATCCGCATCATGCTCACTTTCCCATGGGAGGAACTGAAAATCCTTTTGCTGCCACAGAAGCCGTTTTAAGAGGTGACACTTCCGGAAGTCCGTTTACATACTCAGTCCCCCTTCGAGAAGCTAAGTAATCGGCTTAGCTGCCCAGAAGCTCAAAAAAAAAAGATCAATGGAACTGTAAATAAAAAAAAAAAGTAATATACTGATGAGAAATCTCTCAAATCGAAAATGTTACAGTTTAAGCACATAGTCTTTCTACACACAGATACCAAAAGTTACTTTTAAATGTCACCATTTATAGCTAATGTTTCCAGCTTCATATAATATTATTAGAGTTACCAAAGTATATTACACTGCCAATAGACATGTAAACACTAAATGGTAATACAACAAACTACATATTCTTAAAGGAACACACTCCTGAGGTTTTAAACACAGGGTTTATTTTCAATTATGGTAAATTTAACATAGTTTATTGTGCCCTCTTTAAATCTTTAATTATACTTAATAGGAGAACATATGGCAGGTTTGGTACCTTATACAAAATCAAACCTGTCATAATCTGCATAACATGAGAATCCTTGTTCTAGCATTAACACTTTTTTGGATTGGCGCGACCCTACTTCTCATTTTCCAAGCCACGAGGGCCCCAACAGGAAGTCCCTACTGGTGTTGGACGAACCTGGCCCTTCCTACAGTGACTGAAATTCTGCTTGTCTCATATTTTACACTCTAACAAGAATCAGAAAGTAGGTCTTGGGCATAGCAATGTTAGTTTGATAGCCTCCTATCAGGTCTTCCTATAGAGTCCTTTAGTTGCCTGTGCTTGAGTCCCTAGCAGCCAGTACTTCTCCTTCTCAGCCTCCCCCTACTCCTTTTGCTTCATTAACTCTTCCTGCTTATATATTTTTTACCTTTTCCCTGTACCTTTCACTGTCCTATTTTGCTTCCCTTATTTCTCCCTCTCAGTTATCTGCTCTATTTCATAGGTGGAACCCTCCTCTCTCTGTTACAACTCTGCTGCTCTTTCTGGCTCTTATTAGCCCTAGTCTAGTCTCGTCTGTTAAGTCAGTATTTGGTCTCCGTTACTTGCCTTAGCCCTAGCTATACCTTGCTGTCTGTCTATCTCCTCCTAACTCCAGATTTACACTTGTAACCTGCCTAAATTATCATTCTACACTTTCACCCTTTCCTCCTCTTTTCCTACTGTATGCTCTATTCTAATTTAATCCTACTTAATTTTATCTCATCTCACTGGTGTACTTTAGTTTCTATCCTACCCCTTCCTTTTATATACACTGCTCTTCTACCATTCTACCTGCATTTCTGATTGTCTCCTCTCCTATCTCACCTTTAGTTGTTTTACCGCTCTTAGCCCTCTGGGGCCTCACTCCGCTCCCTACCCCCAATTCCCACCCACCCCAGGGGTCCTAATCTTATAGCTCTCTAGACACACCCCTTTCCTTGCCTTCCTATCCTCTTCATTCCCGCTAAACTTAAATCCCTCCCCTATACACCTCCTCCTTGATTACTTCCCCACCTTTTCATGTTACTTGCATCTTTCCTTTTCCTCTGTCATCATTCCGCTTACATCCCTCCACTCACTTTACCTGTCTCTTCTCTTTCTTTACCCTTTAAGATCTGCAGCTCTCCTCATTCCTTACCCTGTAATATCCTTAGCTCTCCTCTTACTATTATTGAGTTATATTGACTATTTAAAATAATCTTTACTGGCTGTACGTCCATTTTTTGCCTATTTACTTTATTTTATGTTTTGTCCTCCTGTGGACAGCACACACGTGGCACCAGCTAAGGTTGTCTTGTCCCTTACCTATCTGCAGTTTAACAGTTCCCCTTTCATCTATTATTGCTTCTCCCTCCTGCTCCTGGTTGACCTGAAGTCCCCCTCGTCTGCTAGCTTTACTATAGCTGTGACGTCCTGCTTGCCTAGCCTCTCCTGTTCTCTCACTGTCTCTACACTACTTCCCTGGCTGTTGCACTCCTTTCTCTCTTTTTCCTACATTTTAATTCACCAAATGACTGTATCTTAATATTCTTGCTTACTTACTTTCTATTACCCCTCTCAGGGTCCCACTGCAAACTGTATACATCCTACACATACCTTGAGCCTGTTATATTCTTGTTTTTTGCCTTCTCTTTCCATCTTCCTCTACCTAACTCTCCTAACTTACCACTTAAACTACTTAGCATATGAAACAGTACTGTTCAGCTTCCTGCTAAGCTGATTGACTCACTCTCTTCTCTAACTGTTTCTGCCCCCGCTCCCTCCCTACCCCTTATCCCACCCACCCTACCAACTACACCTTCCGCTCTTACCCTCCTATCTTCCCTCCCCACCCAAAGATAAATACTTACTCTAACTTATCCATCTAACCTGTCTTACTTATTCTATAATCTGAGTCTAATTCCTTTGCTTCATCCTTTCTTTCTCTCCTCAACATGTCCATCAAAGCTTACAAAACTTCTTCTAAGACCTCTGTAACAGAAACTACTCTGTTAAAGCTAACACTTCTGCTGAGTACTTCTCTTACTCTCACACTACCCTACTTCCTGACCTGTTATGAATCACACCTTAACTACCACCATATCTACTCTCCCAAACATACAGCCTTTGATTTCGAAAGCCTAAACTTTACTCATGTAAATATTACATCTACCCCTAGCTACCTTCTAGCCAGATATCATAGGCTGTTTCATATGAAAATCCAGAATCTCTTGCTTAGGAAACTAAAATACTTACTGAACTTCTCTAACAAAGCTTACCTCAAATATAACCACTCCATCTTGGCAGATGGGGACATTCACCCAAACCCAGGGCCCTTAGCCTCTACATCTGATACTATACCTGTTACACTAAACTCTTCCCTACTAATACCAACCTCCAATGCAAATACTCTACTCATAGGGCACCTTAATATACGAAGTGTCAATAACAAAATCACCCATCTCCACTCCTTCTTGAACACCACTCCTTTGATATTCTCTGTTTAACTGAAACCTGGTTAAAACCCTTTACTACAGATAATGAAATTATTCCTCCAGGTTACAACATCTTAAGACTCGACCAAAACTAAAAAGGAGGAGGAGTGGCAATATTATTCAAAACTGAACTAAATGTAACATTAGTACCCAATGAGAACATGGACATTACCAAGACTGAACTTCTTATCTCAAAGCTTCAACTAAACCGAAAAAATCTATCTATATTATCTGTATTTATCTACCTCCTGGAAATAACTCTACTACCATAGAAAATATCCTTAGTTGGGCCACCTCCACCTACCCACAAGAAACCATAATACTTGGAGACCTTAACCTTGACTGGTCCTCGTTAAACACTAACAACCCAGCCTCTCATATTAACCTCCATGGCTTTACACAGACAATAGACACCTCTACTAGGACAAACAAACCTAACAACAAAGAAAGTATTCTTGATTGGATTCTCATTAACAAACCTCTACTAAAATATCAATCTGGAACTTTACCCGATGACTTTAGTGATCACAAACTAACCTATATTATAAGACAAAAAAAGCCTCTAACAATACTCCCATCTATAGGACCCTACGCGATCATAAACGATTCAACCCTATTCAATTTAAAAGTGAATTAAATGCCTGTAACTGGAACCCACTAAAGACACTTCCTCTTGAAGAAGCTGTCCTTTACTTCAATACCACATTCCTAACAATTCTAGATAATCATGCTCCAAAACGCTCCATCCGAATTAAATCTAAACCTGCCCCTTGGCTATCTAAAGATACAAGACAAAAAATGTTACTTAGAAACAAAGCTTGGTCAAAATGGCGAACTAGCAAATCTCAATAGACCATCAGACTTTAGGCACCTAAGAAACATTACCAAAAGCTATCTTCTCTGATAAAAGGAGTTATTATAGTAATCTCCAGCAAGCAAATCATAATAACCCTCAAAAATTCTGGACAACCCTAAATAAACTTCTTCACCCAGGACAGACTACCACTCCATCCCCTTCCGGGTCTGAAAAGAATTCCGCCCTTGATAAGGCCAATACTTTCAACTCATTCTTTATTGATACTATTAATTTCTTGGCCTCTCATCTCTCTAGAGACAACACCAATATCCCTGACCTTGCATCCTTCAAGCTACCAACCTTTAGGCTACAACCCATCTCTACTTCCTTTATTCTGAAATGTATCCACAAACTCAAACCATGCTCCCCCTCAGCTGACCAACTGCCATCTGAATTCCTTCAAAAAGCAGCCTCTGAAATAGCCTATCCTATATCCATTCTCATTAATAGAACTGTAAATGAAGAAACCATACCTGATATCTGGAAAATCTCTCACATCATACGGTTACATAAAGGAGGGAACTCCTATGATTATTCTAATTATAGACCCATAGCTCTCTTATCCCCACTTGCAAAGATCATGGAAAAATGTGTTCACCATCAGTTAATGAACCACTTAATAAAAAACAACATTCTTACTAACTGTCAACATGGCTTTAGGCCTTTTCATAGCACAACCACCGCTCTCCTCTCCTTCACAGACTTTATTAACAAGAATCGTAATAATAACATCCTGTCTTCAGCTCTCTTTATTGACCTGTCCAAAGCCTTTGACATGGTCAACCACTCTCTCCTCTTAAAAATTCTCGAATCTCTTTCCTTAGAAGCTAAGGCTATCCACTGGTTTAGTTCCTATCTCACTAACAGGAAACAGGCCGTCCTCTGGAATAAGGAACTCTCATCTCTTCTCCCAATCTCACTTGGGGTCCCCAAAGCTCTATTCTTGGACCTCTTCTTTTCTCCCTCTTTATAAATGACCTACAAGTAGCTATTCCCCAGGCTACTTGTATACAATATGCTGATGACTCCACACTAATTTGCTCTGCTAAATCCATTTCGAACTTCAAACTAATACTCAAGCTGTATTTTCCAAAGTAGAAACTTGGTTCTTAAATCGTTGCCTACTCCTATCCGCAAAAAAAAACAAACTCTTACTCTTTAAGCCTACTACCAGATCCCCAGCTTTAGATTTCACTATCTTATCTAACAATGGAACCATTATATCACCTGACCCTACTACCAAACTGCTAGGTGTCACAATTGACAACAATCTTACCTTTGACTGTCATATCAATAATACCATTAAATGTGTAAACAGGAAACTTGGCTCTCTATAGAATTAAGACTTTCTTAACCTCCCCAGCCAAAGCTACTCTTGCCCACTCTCATCTCATTTCCACTCTTCTCTATGCTTCTCCCATCTATACTAACCTCAAGAAAAACAATCTTTCCAAACTGTCTACTACCTACAATTACATAGCTAGATTTGTTACTGGGAAGCCTTTCAGAACTCACCACTGTCTGAATCTGCAGCAACTGAACTGGCTTGAACTGACAAACATGTTACTTCTTTCCCAACTTACATTTGTCCAAAGAGCTTTCTACCAATCTCTTAACACACCTGTACTTTCTAACCTCTTAACCCCATATGCTAATCTGAACTCACTCCGCTCATCTAGCAAACTGCTAGTTACCCTAACCAAATCTAATAACCTAGCTGGTGACTCCTCTTCTCAAACTCCATAGGTAAACACTGGAATCAACTTCCTACCGAACTTACTTCCATTCCATCTACTATTCTGTTTAAACAAAAACTCAGAACATACCTCAGAAGCCACTGGATGTGTCCCTGCTCTAATCCTGACTAAATGTTGATTCCCTTCTTAACCCTCTTTCTCGCCCTATTCTGTTGTGCCTCCTCCTTTCTCCCCTAATCTTCCTTCCACCCTACATACTTCTCTCATATATCTCTCCTCCTTATTGGCTATGACTCTTTTCCAGTAAACTTGTATCTCTTATAACTCTACTCTCTCTCTATTGTTGTTTCTCTTTCCTCCTTGGTCTTCCACTTTCTCTACTTGCTGTTAAAATAAGCAATAATGTTCAATATGAGGTTATTTAGATTGTCCAGAAAGTTAAACTCCTTTCCTTTTAGTGACAATGTACATTTCTCTTTCCTTGGTCTTACATTTTTTTTTCTTGTTTTAAACTATGTAATAATATTCATTGTGATGTCATTTAGATTGTCTAGAAATTTTTAAGTCCTATTCTTGTTTGGGTAACAATATTCATTGTCTAAGTCCTACCAGCCTGTAATCTGTTAATTGAGCTCATGATATATCTCTGATCTCTATATGTGGAGCTTTTCTCCCCGGGCCTCTACTGAAAATGGAAATATATCCAGCTAGACTAGCCCGGTTAACAAATGTAAAATAAATAAATAAATAAATGAAATGAAATAAAACACACACACTAGAGCTGAAATATCTATTC
Source organism: Protopterus annectens (assembly GCF_019279795.1). Taxonomy (NCBI): domain Eukaryota; kingdom Metazoa; phylum Chordata; order Ceratodontiformes; family Protopteridae; genus Protopterus; species Protopterus annectens. Next base: position 1,700,001,248 of record NC_056744.1, on the reverse strand, counting down.
TATATAAAATCACTTTTATGACATTAATATGTCAGGACTTGATGCTGGGTAAACATTACACTGAAAATAGTGAATGCAGTAAGCTAACACAAATTATAATCCAAATAAAATATACTACTGTACTACATACAGAAACATATTAATAATACCTGAGAAATCAGCTTTAAAGCATCCTACCTTGAAAAGTATATTGTTGACCTAGGTAAAATTTAACCTTATAGAACTGTAAATAAAGTCCGCACATACTATTATTCAATAATAATATAAAGGTACAATCTTTTTTGATGTGCCCAAAATAAGACATGCTACCGAGTGAATTTTATTTTGACACAATATACCTAATCACAGTTTAAGTGAATGCATACAGTACTCAATACATTTGATGCTGAAACAAACATAACATGAGCTTGCTTAACGTTGATGATAAAGGAATACATAGGTTAATGCATTGAGTCTACTACAAAGTTTAGATTGGAACTAGGTGTTCTCTTGTATTATTTACTGGATAATGCATTAAGGGTAGTAGAGTACTTATTTTCTTTTTGTTTCAATCCTATATTCCACAATGCTATAATAATAATAAGGTTCACACCTACTTGAATTGATCTCTAATGATTGCCTAACTATGTGTATCTATATTCATGTATATGCATATGTGTAGATTGTTATATAGTTATATTGTTTCCACCAGGACTCATCAGAATAAGAATGGGTAAAATAAATCAGCTGACATGTAGCGAATCTGTTGTAAAATAAAAGTAGGATTAAGATCTTCTTTAAACATAAGGCCATCCAAAATTGAAACAACACAGAGCAGGGGTAATAAAAACGGTGGGAGTAATGATTCTGGGTAAGTTGCTTAATTGGATGTTACCTGCCTTTCGGCAAGATCAAAACTGGTCAAAATAGTTTTTTTTCAACTTTAATACTGTACTATAAATCTCACAAGAAGAGATGTGGATTGCAGAAGTAGTGTTTGTTAGGGAATGGGTGGGATAGGTTTTGTACAAATAGTGTTAGGTCACACAGGGCCATTAAGACTCTTTCACCCCTGGTATACTAATATACAAGGTATTTATATACCAACAATACAAACAAATACAAAAACCAAATCTTGTAAGGTCCTGTTAAATTCCTGGTTCAGGAGATTAGTGGGTAGGCACAGGGAAGGGACGGGAATAAAAGAATGCTTTCATAACATGTTTTTGATACGAAATAAAAACTTCCCAATATACTTACACAAATGTTTAAGACGTCTTACACAAAACAAAAAGCTTTATACATGTGGGAAATAGACTCATGGAACATTAAAGGGCTCCAGAACATTAAGAAAAGGATGTTTCTGCACCTAGCTCTACAGTCTAAGGCAATCTTTTTACTAATTCAAGAAACACACCTAACTAATGAACAATGGTCGGATATCAAAGAAAAAAAGTGGATAAGAGAAATTATAGCTTCTGAAGGCAAAACAAACAGTGCAGGAGTAGCTATAATCATTAAGAATCATTACAAAGATAAAATCTTAGAATCCAAAATAGATAAAGAAGGAAGATGGTGTTATATAATCCTTTCATCTCCTGTTTATGATAAACCCATTTTACTTCTCAATGTATATGCACCCTGTAATAACCAGCACTCCTTTTTCGCCTCATTGTACCCTATCTTAAATCAATACAATAACCACTACATGATCATAGGAGGGGACTGGAATGCATATCAGAACCCAAAAAATTATAAATCAAGTCCACAGAGATCATGCAACAAGCAAGCAGTTTTAACATTAAGCGAACTTAAATATGACTTTAATTTATATGATCCCTTCAAATATGGTAACAATACAAATAACTCAAATAATTTCACATTTTACTCCAGCTGTCATAAAATGTGGTCGAGAATTGACTTTTTTCTAATTTCAGAAGCACTAATTAATCTTGACCCCGCAGTATCCGTACATACTCGTTACCTATCGGACCACTCTAAAATTACCTTATACATTAACAAGACCACCAAAAACAACTTACTACATAACTGGTCTTTAAACCCCAATCTCTTATATAAAAAGGAAATAATTCAGGAAGTACAGGATATTCTTAAAAGGTCCCTAGACAATTTAATAAAACAAAATCACCTTCCTGATATTGAATGGGCGGCAACTAAAGCCCAGATAAGAGGTATCTTTCTCCAGAAAGCGTCTCACTATAAGAGAATACAACTCAAAGAAGAACAACAACTAGAGGCTAAAATTAAATCATTGGAACAGGACCTGATTAAAAACTACAATACACAAACTGAAACAGAACTACTGAAATGCCAGAAAGACCTATTTTTGGTCCAAAGCAACAATTTATCATTTTATGAAACTAAAATGCTGCAAAATATGCTAACAAACACCGTCACAAGCACTGGCAAGGATTATTAATCAGTCTAAATCACCTTCTCATATTTCGGAATTATCTTATAAAAATAAGATCTACACAAAAACCGAAGACATTATCAAAACTTTTGAAGTTTTATACTCACAAATTTGTGGAAAACAAAAACACCTACTTACAAATCAAAACAGTACAGACTTCCTACAAAAACTAAACATTCCTAAAATTGATCCGAAACAACATAAAGAATTAATAGAGCCAATAACCATGGAAGAAATAATAACAACAATCAAAAAATTGAAATCCCACAAATCTCCCGGCCCAGATGGCCTTACTGCGGAGTTTTACAAAACATTCTATCTTATCGCTGCACAAATATTATATCATGTATTAAACTATATAATAAACAATAAAATTAATGATATACACTTTAATGCATCCAAAACAATCTTTATACACAAAGAAAAGGCAGATCCTCAAAACCCAGATAGTTACAGACCCATATCATTACTCAATATTGATACTAAAATTCTAACATCTATCCTGGCTAATAGACTGAAAAAAATAACGGATATAATTATTTCGAGTAAACAATTTGTTTTTTTAACATCTAGACAAACCAGTGACAATACACTATCACTGCATACAATAATTTCATATGCTAACCGGAATAATCAAAATATATATGCACTAATTATAGATGCTCATAAGGCCTTTGATAGAGTCAACATAAAATTTTTATTCCAAATCCTACCTTAGTTCAATATACCCCAATAATTTATTTTAACCCTGCAAACACTATACAACAACCCTTATACAACATTATATATAAATAAAAGGTGGTCTAATAGAATACAAATTAGAAATGGCACACGCCAAGGATGTCCTTTATCTCCATTATTGTTTAACCTATACCTAGAACCCCTATTTTTAAACATCAAACAAATGTATATCATAATGCCCCAGTAATATACAACACAAAAATTTCTCTGTCAGCCTTTGCCGATGACCTCAACATATATTGTACAGCTCCAACCACAGACACTAAAAAAATACTATCTGCTATCGAAGACTTTACACTAATTTCAAACTATAAAATAAACCTAAAAAAAACTAACATCTTCCCTTTAAAAACTCCGAAACCTTTCTCACTGCTCCCATTGATAGGTCAAATAAAATCTGAAGAAAATATTAAATATTTAGGAATTACATTCTCTACAGAAAATAAAAACTTCTATCTTAATAATATCAAACAAAAGTGGGATCACATTCTACTTGATCTAAAAAGATGGAAAAATCTGAAATTACCCCCATTAGTTAAAGTCTCAATTATTAAAATGAATATCTTGCCCAGATTTTTATACATCTTCATGTCCTCCCAGTTATCAATACCTAAGAAATTTTTCAAGCAAATTCACACTGAATTCACTAAATTTATATGGGTACCAAAAAAAGCAGAATCTCATATGATAAACTGATGACTCTGAAAAACAAAGGTGGATTAGACCTACCAAATTTCGAAAACTACTATTCAATCATAAATGCCAATAAAACTTTAAGAATTGCAAATTACTATAAGCTAGGAAACAGCTGAACCCCACATTGGGTAAAAATAGGTTTTAAACATATTGAAAGCCTGAATATAAATCCCAAATCAATACCTTTCTTAAGTAACAAAAACATCAAAGCATATAACCTATTGGAATGCCTTAAAAATTCTATAATATTAACACAAAATCTTTTTAAGTCAGTAAATCTCCTTCAACCCATGATGTTACTACAACCTATTCACAAAAATCCTAACTTGAAAATTAATAACCAGCTACTAGACCTGAAAAAATTCCCACTTATAATTAATATAACATTGCAAGATCTTTACCCATATTTGAACTGTCCCACTCACGAAATAAGAAACCAACTAGGCCTTCCCAAGACATATTTGACGATCTTAAGACAGCTTAAAGAATTGTGTATAAGTTACCTACAGGATATAAACATCAATAAAGATGACTTATTGAAATGTAACTCATTATGGCAAGCCATTCTACAACACAGTAAATTTATAACATGCTCATATAAAATGATAAAGGACCTGAAATTTCAAGAACACATACTCTTATCAAATTTTTGGAAAGAAAAAATACTATCGGTAGAAAACCATAAAATATTACAAGCAAACAACCTAACAATAAAATCCATACTGCTTCAAAAGTTAGGATTTACTCAACTCATGATATATAATAACGCTTATTATACACGCCTTAGACTACATAGATTTAACTCTAGGAACTCCCAATTTTGCCCACATTGTAAAGATGAGATTGCTGACCTTTTACATATGTTCTGGAGCTGTAAATGTGTATACAAACTTTGGAACTCCCTGAAAATACAGCTACAAAAGATGGGATATCAATCATCAACGCTCACTTGGGAATTCACGATACTACATATTCCCCCAATTAATCTATCTAAAACTCAAACAATCATCCTCATTAATATCTTCCTATTAATGAAACTTTACATAGCTACAAACTGGCTGACCCCATCTAAAGTCTCATGGAATAACTTCAGGAACCTAGTGATAAAACATATATTAGCCCACAAACACATAATAAACAGACAAAACAAAAACCCCAATATTTTGAAACGTTGGGAACAAATTTTCAATATAATACTTGCATAAAACATTGATTTTGGAAGACATTTACAACATACACAATAAAATCATAACATTATATAGCATTATACCAGCCTGATGTTTCTAACCCTGGAGAAAACAACGCTTATCTCTTTCCATACTATCAAAATATTAAAGCATTCATGTAAATAGTGTAAATATGTTCTAAAAATATTGTTGTTGTATCAGTTATATATTACCTGTGTTTACTCTTGTGAAAATGATGTATATTGAAAACAAACAATAAAGAAATATTATTGAAAAAAAAAAGAATTAAATCAAACTTCACCCCTTGGTTAACACAAGACACTCACCCCCTCATGTGCAAGACAGATAATGCCTAGAGAAATTGGAAAAAAAAACCAAGTCCCCTTCCGATCTTCTATGTTACAAACAACTTTGTAATTTAACTAAAAATCAAATCAATCAAGGCAAAAGACATTTTTACGTAAAGCCACAAAATAACCCCTCCCCAACTCCAAACAATTCTGGAATACAATCAACAAAATCTTACATTCAGGTAGATCTTCTTCACCTTCGTCCTCCCCAATAGCTCTGTTTTCGACATAGCTACACTTCTCAACTTCTTCTCCATTCAAAAGTTAACTAAAAAAGACACAAGTAGCTACCATCCACTTCCCCCTCACCCCTGATCCAAACAACATCCTTCTCTCTTATGCCCATTCCTAGATCTTATATCAGATTATGTCTCAGCAAACCTAAAACTTGTTCCCCTTCAGCCTATAACCTGCCTCTTCTTTTTCTTAAACTAGCCGCAAAATCTATCACATATCCCATCTCCATACTAATTAATAGATCAATTCAAGAAGCCACAGCTCCTGATATTTGGAAAAATGTTGTGTTATACCCTTACATAAAGGAGGAAACTCCACTGACTACTTTAATTTCAGACCTATAGCCATTCTGTTTCCACTTGTATATGATTCAAGAAAAGTGCATCCATAAGCAACTACTAGATCATCTTCTACAAGAAAATCTCCTAACCCCTTCCCAATATGGCTTTTACCCTAAACACAGTATATCCACAGCACTAATATCTTTTATACAGGCTATCTCTAGATCTCATGATAACAAATTAGTCTCATGTCTATTCCTTGACTTCTCGAAAGACTTCGACACTGTCTCCACAACCTACTCCTGTAACAGAAATTACTCTTCTAAACAGCTGAAGGACTTCAAAGTACACCAAAATCCACTATAATAAAATAAACCAGAAGTCCACCATTTGATATATCATTTAATAAAGAACCAGCAAATAAAGTACAATACAGTTGCAGAGCTTTCGAGTGAAACTCTTCTTCAGTGCATAAAAACACAATGCCTATTCTTTTCTTTTATATACAAATCAGTCAATCAATCCACGGTTTCAATTAACAAAATTAATAAGCCCATCAGTTAGCTTAAAAGGTCAGACATGCTATAAAAATGCAATAAAAAATGCAATATACAAAATAAAATCAAATAAATATACGTGTAATAAAAAATCTAACTTACATACTTATATCACATCATGTTTGTTCTTTAAAATAGGTTTAATACTGTTGCTGCTATTAAGTCCTGGTAATTTATCTGCCCTAAAATAATTAATCCATTTGTACTCCGTTAGCTCTGTTCTATTTACTAGATCCCCCCACAGACATTTGGAAATATGACCTGCAAAATCCTAAACTTAAACATATGTTCTACACCTTTCATAGATGTGTTTAGCTAAAGCATTAGTGAAGATGTTTCTCAGAATATCAGACATATGTGCACTAATTCTTTTTTTTCAATTCCATATTAATCTTACCAATATAAAACCAATAGCATTGAACACATTTCACAAAATACATTACATTTTCAGTACTACATGTACCTGATGCTTTAAATACAAATGTTTCTTGACTAATGGGATGTTTAAAAAATAGATCTGCATTAATATCTTTACAGTGAACACAATTATAACAAGGGACAGTGTAAGATTTCTTTTTATAGCAATTATCAGCCTTCCCTATTTTCATATCCTTATAACACAGATATTGCTTAAGATTCTTTTCCCTCTTCTATGTAATCCTGGGTCTTACACCTACAATCTCACTAACTTCTTGATTAGAGTTCAAAATACTCCAATTTTTTCTAATAATTTGTTGCGCTATTTTTGTATGTCTATTATATCCCATCATATAACTAATCCCAATAGTTATTGCCATTTTTATTAGTAGTCTCACTTTGGGGATCATTTCTTTGTGCAAATAAATAAGGTTTAGCTAGATCATTTTTCTGATGATTCACCAGCTGTTTAGTCTCTTCAATGAGAGCATTACTATAACCTCTACTTCTAAAGTCCAATTCCATCAATATAATGGTTGGATGGATGAATTTTTAACCGATGGTAACACCTTTTTGGAGGTTAATAAGCATTTTGTGAATAACATCATTGTTAAAGTCAAGGGTTACTTATATGACCTATTAATAGATGGTATGTTGACACCAGAAATGTGTAATTTCCTCTATTTAGCCAACACAATAACTCTATTTTTTACGGACTTCCAAACATTCTTAAATGTTTGGTGGCACCACCTATGAGACCCATTGTCTCTGGCAAAAGATTGGTTACTACAACAATTTCCAAGTATTTAGATAGACAAATAGCCCCTATGTTAAGATTTTGTAGTAGTTTCATTAAGGATATTATTGACTTTTTATTTAGTCTCAAGGAATGGTCAACAGTTAGTACTTATGACAACATTTTGTTAGTGACAATGGACATAAAATCCTTATTTATGGTCATCCCAAATGAATATGGTGTAGAAGCAGTAAGGGAGTTTTTAAATACACATGGTTAGCATCCTCCAAATAATGTAGAACTTTTATGCTCTATGTTGGACTGTGTTTTAAATAATAATGTGTTTATGTTTAATACCAAATTTTACCACCAATGACTAGGTGTAGCTATGGGCACACCAGTCAAAAATATTTATGCTAATCTTGTATTTCAAGATTAGAAGAAAGGTTTACTTTTAATGAGCATACTGAGACTTTAAGGAATGACAATTTATTATTTTTAAAGCAGTTTGTGGATGATGTATTTCTTTTATGGAAAGGGAATCTTGATAAGTTGACTACCTTTGTAGACTACTTGTACTCTTCAACTGATTTTTTTGGTCTTTGATGTCAAATCAGTGTATGATAGTATTGATTTTTTTTAGACATCATGATTTCTAAACATGATAATTTGTTCGATACTACAATATATAGAAAACATGTGCAGGCTGTCAGATATGTCCAAAAAACACAATAGTAGAAATCACCATAACACAGGAACCACACTGACTTCAAGAAAATGCTGTTTACCAAAACATTTATTCTGGTACCTCAGCCTTTCGGCTTCAAGAAATGATCTGTATCTAAAAAAACACTTGCATTTATACACCAAGTATTTAAACACTCAACCAATAAACATTTTTAATTAATTACTTAATACCAAATAGCAGATTAAAAAGAGAATGCTCATTCTTAAAGTGAAATACCCAAATTTGCCACATTTCTAAAAATTTTGTAATCTCTAACATATTATAACTGCTAGTACAACCATAAAAACATAGAGTTTCACTTAAGAACAAAAAAACAGAAAAATAGAAATCCACTAGGAAAGTTAAGATACATATTTTGGAGCACTTGAGGGACATATGGAGAAATAGTATGGATAATCCAATGGCTGCTCATTTTGTATCCAAACATGATGGGTGAGTGAAAGGTCTGTTTTTTAGTGTCCTAGAATGACCATCAGCCATCAGGGGGGATTTCAAGAGAGAATTAAATAAATTAGAATGCAGGATGATTATTAACCATCACTCTTTGTATCCTAGAGACATGAACATGGATAGTAATATTACCTTATAAAATGTATTGTCCTGCATTTTTTATTTTCTATTTTTCTATTTTTTTGTTCTTAAGTGAAACTCTACATTTTTATGATTGTAATAGCAGTTATAATATGTTAGAGATTACAAAATATTTAGAAATGTGTGCATTTCTCCCTTTTTAATCAGCCATTTAGCATTAAGTAATTAATCAAGAATGTTTATTGGTTGAGTGTTTAAATACTTGGTGTATAAATGCAAGTGTTTTTTTAGATATAGATAATTCCTTGAAGGTGAAAAGCCGAGGTACCAGAATACATTTTTTGATAACCAGCCTTTTCTTGAAGTCAGTATAGTTCCTGTGTCGTGGTGATTTCTACTATTGTGTTTTTTTGGACTGTTTCTCTGGTGTGTTTACATTTGTCAGATATGTCCATTCTGATAGTATGCAACCTAGACATATTTTTAGAGGAGTGGCAAAAAGTCAATTTATGAGGGCAAGTAGGTTGAGTTCTAGAGATGGGACATTTATAGAGGAAATGGAAAGTATGGCATTGGACTTTAGAAGTAGAGGTTATAGTAATGCTCTCATTGAAGAGACTAAGCTGGTGAATCATCAGAAAAATGATCTAGCTAAACCTTATTTATTTGCACAGAGAAATGATCTCCAAAGTGAGACTACTAATAAAAATGGCAATAACTATTGGGATTAGTTATATGATGAGATATAATAGACATACAAAAATAGCCCAACAAATTATTAGAAAATATTGGACTATTTTGAACTCTAATCAAGATGTTAGTGAGATTGTAGGTGCAATACCTAGGTTTACATAGAAGAGGGAAAAGAATCTTAAACAATATCTGTGTTATAAGGATATGAGAATAGGGAAAGTTGATAATAGGTATAAGAAGGAATCTGGCACTGCCCCTTGTTATAATTGTGTTCACTGTAAGGATATTAATACAGATCTAATTTTGAACATCCCATTAGTCAAGAAACATTTGTATTTAAAGCATCAGGTACACGTACTACTGAAAATGTAATGTATTTTGTGAACTGTGTTCAATGCCATTGTTTTTATATTAGTAAGACTAATATGACATTGAAAGAAAGAATTAGTGCACGTATGCCTGATATCCAGAGAAACATTTCCACTAACACTTTAGCTAAACACATCTCTATGAAAGGTGTAGAACATATGTTTAAGTTTAGGATTTTGCAGGTCATATTTCCAAATGTCTGTGAGGGGGGATCTAGTAAATAGAACAGAGCTAATGGAGTACAAATGTATTAATTATTTTAGGGCAGATAAATTACCAGGACTTAATAACAGCAACAGTATTAAATCTATTTTAAAGAACAAACATGATTTGATATAAGTATGCAAGTTAAATTTTATATTACACGTAGATTTCCTTTGGTTTTATTTTTTATATTGTATTTTCTATTGTATTTTACAGAATGTCTGGGCTTTTAAGCTAACTTATGGGCTAATTAATTTTGTTAATTGAAACCGTGGATTGATTGGCTGATTTGTATATAAAAGAAAAGAATAGGCATTGTGTTTTTATGCAGCGAAGAAGAGTTTCACTTGAAAGCTCTGCAGTTGTATTGTACTTTATTTGCTGGTTCTTTATTAAATTGTATATCAAACGTTGGACTTCTGGTTTCTTTTATTACAACCTACTTCTGTCTAAACTATCTAGCCTTAATCTCGCCAACTCTGTTATCCCCTGCTTCTCTAGTTATCTTTCCAATAGATTTCAGTCTGTAAAATGTCTCTCTGCTCTCTTTCCCTTCCTTCTTGTCCGAATAGTGGTTCCCCATGGCTCCATTCTTGGACCCCTACTATTTAACATTTTCATTAACCACCTTCACTCTTCCTGCTCACACTACACTTTAATACTATATGCTGATGACTCAACAATAATTTCCTCCTCAGACAATATCCCCACCTTCTCACCCTTTCCCAAGAATCACTTTACTCAGTTGAAAAATAACTAACATCTAACCAATGCCTACTTAGCCCTAAAAAACTAAACTATTCCTCTTCCTCCCAAAATCTCTCCAACATCTCAAATCTACCTTCTCTGTCTCTTCCCTCAGCAACACTTCTATCAATGTTAAATCACACACAAAACTATTAGTAGTCATGATAGATGACCAATGAAAATGCGATCTACACATCCAACACTTCATCAAAATGACTCATCAAATAC